>NW_012137303.1:6675689-6676996 GCF_000956105.1 Propithecus coquereli
TCCACCTCCACATCTTGTCCCACTAGAAGGTCTTCAGGGACAATAACATAAATGAAGCTGTCATTTCCTATGACAATGATGCTTTCTTCTGCCTCCTGAAGGACCTGTCTGAGGCTGTTTTATAGTTAATGCTTTTTATAAGTAGAAAGAATACACTCTAAAATAATGGTAATAGTATAGTAAGTATATAAACCAGTAAAATAGTCATTCATTACCATTATCAAATATTATGCATTATACATAATTGTATGTGTTATACATTTATACAACTTTTATACAACTGCGTTAGGTTTCTTTACACCGGCGTCACCACAAACACACGGGTAATGCATTGCACTATAATGTTACAATGGCTATGATGTCACTAGGCAGTAAGAATTTTCCAGCTCAATTATAATCTCAAGGGATGACCACCACATATGCAGTCCATCATCGACTGAAACGTCGCTATGTGGTACATGATTATAAATTTTAAAACCAACATGATATGGATAATTTCTTACACAAATATAGATTACCAAAATTGCCCCCATTAGAGATAAAAAGCTTAAACAGACCAATTTCTAAAGAAGATACCGAGAAATTTATTTAGGAACCATCACACAAAAAAGCAAAAGGCCCAGATAAGTTCTCCGGGGAAATTCTACAGTCTCCAAAATTAAAATAGTTCCAATGATCCATAAACTGTTCCAGAGTGCTGAAAATGAAGAAAAATGTCCTAATTCTTTGTATGAAGCAAGTATAATACTGATATCCCAAATAAATAAAGACATTCCAAAAAATAAAAAATAAAACTACAGAGCAATATCACTCATGGATATCAAAGTTAATATTTTATTATTTTTGCAAAGAGAATTCAATGCAACAATAAGAAAAAAACACCATGTGGAATTCATTCCAGAAATGCAAGGTTGGCTCAATATTAGGAAATCTAATATTATACAACATATTAATAGATCTAAGGGGGAAAAATCATTCCATCGTCTTCTGAAATGCTTTCAGCAAAACTCACCACCCATATCTGATAAAACGCTAAGAAGAAGTCCTAGCCAGAGTAATTAGGCAAGAGAAAGAAATGAGGGGAATCCAAACTGGAAAGGAGGAAGTCAGATTGTCCTCATTGGAGATGACATGATCTGACTTTTTAAAAAACCTAAAGACTCCACCAAAAAACTGTTAGAATGGATAAATGAATTTAGTAAAGTTGCAGGATACAAAATCAACATATAACAGACCCAAAACTACAAAAAGACTAGGAAAAAAAATAGGGAAAATGCCTCAGACATTGGTCCGGGCAAAGATTTTTT
>NW_012137303.1:6680541-6683073 GCF_000956105.1 Propithecus coquereli
CCTCACGTTTTTTCATACATATACAGATATATAGAAATAGACGCAGATGTTTGTGTACATACATACATCTGCCCATACATTCTGCCCACTAGGAGGACCCAGAAGCAGTGACATCCCAGTAGCAATGAGCATCCCTAGTGCCCAGATCCTGGTTCCTTTAAACCATTCAACGATGAAAGAAACCAGGGCTCCTTGGAGAAACGGCTCAATCCAGGACTTGAATCAAGGAAAGTACGAGATGACCCTGGACTACCTTACAGTGCCAGAAACTAAGGAAGTGCTCAGATGACAGAGGCATGTTAAAAGGATACAGGGACACTGCACAACACCGTGAAAGGACTTAACACCGAACTATACACTTAAAAATGGTTAAGATGGTTATTAAAATCCTGTCTAGTAAGAAAAAAAAGATGTAAGACCAACTTAAAGAAGCCTCCATTAGCCAAATCCAGAACAAAATGAGCAAATAATATAACGATAGTTATGGATTATGTCCCACAAAATAAATAACCATGAGGCTATATTGACATAAATAACTGAATAAATAAATAAATGGGGGAAAAGAGACTCATTCTCATTTTATAGCTCTTCTTTATAGTAAAATCCCAATTAATAAATGGAGAAGGTATGACGGAAATAGAAAAAATCACTTGATAAATACCACAGTATTAATTGTTGTAGGCAAGACTAACCCAGTGGATGCCAAAATTATAATGGTGAAAGCATAATAAGAAATAGGATATTTGCACAGTCCCACAGAATCACAAAATACTTATTAATTCCAAATTCCAAGATAGTAATTTCACAGTGGAGAAAACCGACAGCTACCAACTTAAATAAACACCTAGTCGCTAGATGTTAAAGTTAGCTAGTATAGAGATATATCAACATCCTGAATCTCCTTGGCATGACACACTGAGAATAACACAACATCCATCACTCCTGAATTCTTGATAAAATGCAGAACATCTGAATCTCATCATGAGGAAACATCAGACACACTCAAACTGAGCAATGTTCTGTAACACAACTGGTGAGAACTCTGCAAAAGTGTCAAGGTCATAAAAGACAAAGACAGACCAAGGAAGTATCCCAAATTGAAAGATACTGTGACATGACAACTAAATGCAATGTAGGATCCTAAATTGGATCCTGGATCAGAAAAAAGACAAAATGTGAATAATGTTCATATAATAGTTAACAGTACTGTATCAATATTAATTTCCTGGTTTGATAACTGTATTACGACTATGTAAAATATTAAGCATTAGAGAAAGCTGGGTGAAAGGTCTATGGAAAGGCTTTGCACTATTTTTGCAAATTTTCAATAAGTATATTATTTCAAGATGCAAGTTAAAAATTGTTTAAATACTCTATAAAATAAGTAACTAAAGTTCTAGTCAAAATATTTTTATAAATACTTACACAGCCAATTATTAGAAAAAAACTAAACATACATAAATAGGTGATTGGTGAAATAAAATTTCATACATATAACTATGAATTCATAAATAAGAAAACGAAGAAAGTAGTCTATGAATTCATAAATAAAACAATGAGGAAACTTTTTATATACCTGTATGGAATTATTCCCAAGAGAAGCAGTTGGAGGAAG
Organism: Propithecus coquereli; assembly: GCF_000956105.1. Classification (NCBI taxonomy): domain Eukaryota; kingdom Metazoa; phylum Chordata; class Mammalia; order Primates; family Indriidae; genus Propithecus; species Propithecus coquereli. Next base: position 6,682,157 of record NW_012137303.1, read on the forward strand.
GGAAGGAGGGAAAAACAGAGAGGAGGGAGAGAGAAAAAGGGAAGGAGAGAGAAAAGAGAAATGGAGGAAAGATATTTACATACTCAACTTGCATATTCTGTGGTAGAGGGCATAAGGTGGCTAGTGTCAGAGCTGTAAGGAAGTTTCCACTGCATACCCTTTTGTTTCTTTGGAAATTTCAGTCATTATGAAAATATCATATACACAAGTAAAATAAATGTGGTAAATCATAACCTTGCTGAAGACCAAGCCATCACATTGAATATGACAAAACATAAAAAAAATAAGGAAAAAATAGAAAGTACTCAGTGCCTAGGGTCTTTGATAACATCTTTGAACCACTGAATTAATCAAGCCTGGAGCTGCCCTTCCTCAAGGCTTCTTGTTGTCTGATGATAATGTTTGCTTACTGTCGGAGGACACAGGATGTGAAATAAGATGCACGGAGACAACATGAGCACAGGCTTGAATAAGACCTAGGATTTTTAAAAATGAAATACATTCATACTCATTCAGGTACCACTGTCCACAGAGTGGTTTTACCACACTTAATTTGCTGTATAATAATTATTTGGCTGATATTCTGCCCTTCTTACTAACCATCTCCCTAGAGCAGTAACTATGTCTTTAAAAATTAATCTTTGATTCACTGAAGCCTGTAACACATAGTAGGCATTCAACAAACATTTATCTAATTAATGAATACTGACTCTTTTTATATGTCACATAAAAATGGCCAGATGGGCTGGGCACGGTGGCTCACGCCTGTAATCCTAGCACTCTGGGAGGCCGAGGCAGGTGGATCGCTCAAGGTCAGGAGTTCGACACCAGCCTGAGCAAAAGCAAGACCCCGTCTCTACTAAAAAATAGAAAGAAATGATCTGGACAACTAAAAATATATATATACATAAAAAATT
>NW_012137303.1:6684098-6691971 GCF_000956105.1 Propithecus coquereli
AAAAAAAAAAAAAAATCAAAAAAGTCTAGTGAAAGAAAAAAAAAACACAGTATCCCATTTTAATCTGTATTTCCCTGACTGCTGGTAAGGATGAAAATCTTTCCATGTTTATTTTGTCATTTGCACTTCCTCTTCCATAAATTGCTTATTCAATACCCTTTGGATATTTTTCAACTAAGTTGTCTATTTTAAGGGGCTCTTTAACAGTATTTATTTATACTTATAAACATCATGTCGTGTCTATTCATATTCATATTCTCCTGTTATTTTTTTATCTTGTTGTGGGTGCTTCAGGCCACATAGAAATTTTCATCAGTAGGTGGTTAAATCTATCAAATAGTTTTGGTTGTGACACTGGAAGAGGCAATTGCCATTAAATGGGCAGAAGTCACAGACGTCTTCCACTGCACAGATCTATGTTGCACAAAGAATTCCACGTGTTCTGCTTGAGTTCTGAATGTCCCATATAACATGCACATAAGTAAAAAACATATTTACAATATCTCATTAGAACCTATCTCTATTTTACATATGGCAAGTCCACAAATAACATTTCATTATAATGTTGATGAGAAAAAAACTTGACTCCCAGCCAGGGCCCCTGTGTGGAGTTCGCACATTCTCCCCATGTCTGGATGGGTTTTCTCTGGGTACTCTGGTTTCCCAAAGCTGTAAATGTTAGGTGAACTGGTGTGTCTAAAATGTCCCAGTCTGACTGAGCACGGGTGTGCACGTGAGTGCGCCCTGCCATGGGACAGTGTCCTATCCAGGGTCAGTTCCCACCTTGTTCCCTCAGCTGCAAGAGAGGACCCGGCTACCTGTAAGCCTGAACTGGAGTAACTGTGTAAATAATTACCTTACTTGTTTTTATTAATCTTTCTTAAATGTATATATAGCTCACCTTTATTTCAATGTTTAATATCAGAAGTTTTTTGGTCTTTACTTAGAAGTTTGGTGATGTTTTTGTGACCAGAAATACGCTGTAGGGGATTAACTCTTGTTTACATCAATTAGCCTATGGTAAAATTCGTTTTGTCATAGAGTAAGGCCTCACTTAACATCATCAAAGGTTCTTAGAAACTGCACTTTTAAGCAAAACAATGTACAGCAGCCCCTCAAATAACATCATTTTGTTCGACGTCATCTCGTTATTATACTGATGAGAAGAAAATGGTTTCATCATATGTCATTTCATGTTAAATGAGAACTTACTGTAATGTATTTCTCGTATGATTTCAGGAATCCAACTTCTGTGAAAATGGAGGAAAGAAAATACTTTGTTTTATTAAGAAATTTAGCAAGACTTGTCGCCCATTCTGGAAAGACACATCACTAGGGCAATGCTGCTCTCGGTATCGAAGCTGTTAAAGCTACACACATAGCAGACTGCATTCACTGCTCTCACTTCCACTGTACTTTCACATACGGGCCATTTCATTAAGTCTTCTAGTGTATTTGTGCCTGAACATTCCTATTTTGAAACATATATTACATTACCATTTTTTTCTATTTATTTTTTCTTTATATTAACTACATTCAGAGCATTGTGCTGACTTGTAATTCATGAATTTCACTTCAGAGTAATAAAGGATACATTGCACAACATTTGTTATATGAAAGGATCATTGACAGCCCGGCATGGTGGCGCATGCCTGTAGTCCCAGCTACTCGGGAGGCTGAGGCAGAAGGATCGCCTGAGCCCAGGAGTTTGAGGTTGCTGTGAGCTAGGCTGATGTCACGGCACTCTAGCCCGGGCAACAGAGTGAGACTCTGTCAATCAATCAATCAATCAATAAAAGGATCATTGAGTCTGATGAGGTTCAGGAACACTGCCCCAGGTCTTCAGGAGAGCTAAGACTCTCCAGATTCTTGGTCTTTGACCCTCTCTTCTCCATCACCACTAGGAATACAGATAAGGCCCCCCCACCCCAACTATACAGTGCACCTTCTGCCCAAGATCCAGCGTCTCAGCTGCATCTGTGTTCTCCTCTTACACCAGGTTTTAAGGCTCTAACGGTTGTCCAAAGATATTTAGGCAGTGTGACAATAGGGGATCAGAAGGACACACTCAGGGCACCATTTGCTCAGGATCACTCTGAGTTTTAAAAGTCTTAATTATACTGTACACCTCGGAAGCCACTGATTACCAACTTGGTTTATTTCAAATTTCTTTATATACAACTACCTGAAATAACAAGATGAATAAGAAAGAGCTTACAGCCTAAAAGAAAGAAAGAGAATTTTTAAAAGTTTCTTAGAACTTTCACAATGAATATCCATAGTTCTATTCTCAATGTTTTAAAATTATCTTTTTTTAAATTTACTTGATCAATGACACCAAATCCTTTGTTATTTATTAAAATGGTAAAACCTTTTAAACAGTAAATCAATCAATGTTTCTACCATGGATGACCAAAATACTATAAAACATGTTGACTCAAACAATTTTCTAATTTAAAGAAAAATAAGTCTTTTTCTTCAGTAACTATCATAAAATACTGACAGGCATTTAAGGAAAGCACCAAATTAAACTTTTTTGTTTTACCATAAAGTTGCTTATCTGATTCTTCTTGTAATAGAAATTTATGAGCTAGAAAGCACATCATTGGTTGGCACAAAGGATGAACTGTTGACTTCTAAAACACATTGCTAAAGAGATTCTTGACATCCACTTTAATTTGTATTTTTCCCAAAACAGTTTTATCATGTGCTTCTGTGGGTTTCTTTCTTAATGCATCTACTTTGAGAAAAGCAAATAGAAACTCACACACACACACACACACACACACACATATCAGAAGAAAAACACTGAAGAATATGCCAGTAGAACATAACTGTGTCCAGCAGTTCAGGACAACGATTCAATAATACATCTCTGCAGGAAAACAAAAAAGACACTGTTGCAGAATGTGCAGGTTGCATTCTAGGATGAGAATGTGATTACCATTAACTGCCCTCTGATAATATCCAATAGCACCAACCTACAGAAAATCTACAGTAAGTTTTATAGGGCTTTTCCCATTGGTTAGATTTTCACTGGTTACATCTAACTCTCCATTTTCTTCAAGTTAAATCCAAAACAAATTTCGATCTTAGTAAAGGGAAGCATTATTCTAGGCTGTAACTTAAACTTTTTAGAATTATACAAAATACTATTTTCTAACATTTAATTATAAAATGAATTTAACTCTTGTTCAATCTGTTTTCCAAGTGGTTAAGACCCTCTATGATAATCACTATAAACTCTTTTGTTTTCTGTCTAAAATCTTTTAAAAATTTCTAGTTTGTCAACCAGGTTTATAATTATTATGTTACAGAACTGAATCTCAGAAACAATGACAAACCTACTTTCCTTATAGATTCCATTTCAAATATGGTCATTGCAGGTCTTAGTAGAAAATATGTGGAAGCCCCAATTTTTTAAAAATTTATGTGTGTAACATCTGAGCCATGAAGTTCTCCTGTGTATTTAGTTATGACTTCATCAGACACCACTCAGAGCAAACAAAAAGAGGAAATATTTTCAAATGTCAAGTATATTATTTTTTAAATGTTCTGAATAAAGGTAACAGGAGAAAGAAGGGTCATTTGTTCACAAGTATGTTGAGGACCTCCACCAATGCACTAATAAATGACAAAGATAAATAAAATGTGTATCTTGCCTCAAAGTTTACACCCTGTAGAAGAAACATCAACTTAGCCCTCAATGAACATTCCTCCTTTCTTCTTTACTAACAGAACTCCAATTCTGTTAAGAGCAACAATGTGCACAGTATAAAACAAATGAAAAAAAACACTGTGTTTCCCAGCCTCCCTTACAAATAGAGGTAGTCCTGTGATATGACCACACAATAAGATACAAGCACAGGGTTTTGAGTGGATTTCCCATAAAGCTCCTTTAAAGGAAGGATAGACTCATCTTGCATGCTCACTTTGGTACTTCCTCCTTTTGGGAAAGCAACATGTGATGGCTGGAGAGCAGCAACCATTTGACATCATAAGGCAAAGACCAATAAAACTACAGACTTAAACCCTCATACCCTTGAACTGGTAAACCAAAGCCAGCAACTTCCTGTGGACTTTGCATTGTATAAAAAAAATACATCTCCTATCTTATTTAAGCCTCTAATTTTTAGGTTTTCTGTGACAGATGAACTTAAAATCTAGAAAGAAAGAAACACTAAAAAAGTTCTATGAAAATCCACAGATGAAGACATTAGTTCTGACAGAGGAAGGGGGTGTAGGGGATTGGGAAGATAAATATATAGATACAGTGAACATATAAGCTGGCTGATTCATTTGTTCAACTATTATTGTCAACCACTGTACTAGGTGGTGGGATACAGATAAAAGATACAGTGGCTCCCCCTAAGGAATTTTGAAAAGGGCTACAAAGAGATTATTAAAGTACAGTTATTAATGTGGAGCAGCCATACATAGCTGTGCTGGATTGTGTCCACACACTCTAACACCCACAAAGGTGGCATCCTGTCATCAAAGGTATAGTAGGAACTAGCCTCAGCCTTAGAGCTATAAAAATAGTAAAAAAAAAAAAATATGAAAATATAGTATACTTTGAACAGGATTTGCATCCACATCCATTAGCTAAAAGCAGAGTTGCATATAACCTGTGGATTTTATTTCTCCTTCACTGCCTCCTCTATCCAATTTTCCAGAATCATAGAAAACCATGCCTTAATATAATCTTAAACCTAAGTAACTTCGCTACTGTGGCCCAGAGAACACCTAAACCTAAGTGCAATCATAAGTAAGGAACAAAAACAGTTAGTATTTAATACTTTAGTAGCATGTCCTGTGGATTTAAAGAAAATGTGTTTCTCTTTTATTTCATTTATTATCAGTTATTAAACAACACTACTGAGTTACTAAAAGTTAGGAAAGATTATGTTTGTCATAGAGCACACAATAAGGGAAGAAAAAAACAAGTGTCTTTTTTTGCCTGCTGTTGTATAAACACACACACCAAGAATAAGTAGAATGTCTTTCAAACCAAAACAATAGAAATCACTCTTGGCTGAAAGAACAGGCTTAGATCATGTTGATTTCACCTTTAATCCTGCTAAAGCAAGTTTCTGCATGCTTTCTGGAGCCTCCACCTAAAGAGTTGTTAGGACAACAGCCAACACATATATTTCATTATGTAAGTATTCAATGCTATCAGCCAGCTGTTGCCAGTACATAATACACTGACCTCTTTCACTCACTTTTGTTTAAAATGGCAAAAACAAAGCAACAGTTGATGTAACAGTAATCATGAAATATGCAAAATACTATTCTTCAAAAAGATTTTAGATAACTGTAAAACTCAGTTTTGCATTTTAAAATGCCCTCCTACCGCTGAACTGCTTTTGCTGTTCCTGATTTGCAAATTAAGTTACTAATCTTTTAACTGTAAGTTTATTCCTTCGGTTTTTTTTTTTAATCAGCCAGGAATTCAACACTAAAATATACTTTCTCCTTTGTTTCTAGTCAAATTTCTCACTAGAATACATCACGATAATCTTCTGCCTTCCATCTCATTTATCTCCACATTCTTCCATGGTTAGAAGATAATCAACTTAGAGCCTGTTATAGGAAAATCTACTCTGAACATAACTCTCACCCCTCACTTTAGCAATCAACAAAAAAACTCATCATCTATGTTTCCAGAAAGTTTGTTCCTCCAATTCTATCATCTGCAAACTAGCTCATGGGGGGAAAATCCTAGTAACAACAGACTAAACAGAACTGTGACATGAGACTTGAATAAAACAAATTCACATATGGTGGATAAGAAGATCTAAACCATAAACAATTTATCCAGAGAAATTTGGCCTTCCTCAAATTAGCTTTCAATTCAATTCAGTGAATAACTCAATGCTGACTATTTACTCAGCACTGTTTCAGAGACCAAGGATACCTCAATAAAGAAGAAAGATGACATTGTCCTTAGAGATGTTCCACTCCTCTCACAAAATCGTATATCTAGTTAACCTTCCCAACACTTCTACTTCTTCCCCCAAACAGCCGGTTGATTTTTTCCTCCAATTTTGGTGGTCATCTGGTGTTTTCTGCTCATTGATCAAAACTGGACAATTTGATACTCACACGTAAGAAAAGTGTTTGGATAGTAATATATTTAATAGTTATATTACTTATATAATTTATAATATACTTAACATAAAATATGAACAATGATTTGAAGCAATGACAACAATACCAAACTTTTTTCCCAAAGAAAGGGGAAGAATCAGTTCAACCTAATTATATAAACATGTACTCAATAATTATAACTGTGGGCCAAACACTATCAGGTTTTTATCCACCTTTCCTACCCCCCGACTCAAATGAGATGCTTCAGTTAATCCAATGGCCAGGATCCTGAAGCTGGCCCAGATCATTTAGGTTAGTGAGGAGAACAAGATCCTGCCATTCACAGCCAAGCTTCTGCAGCATGACCGGGTGACTACCTCAAGAATGAAGGAGTATTCTGACCCCTTTTACTACGCTCCTCAGAAAAGAAGCCGTAGACCAATAGTGACAAACACAAGCTTCCTATAAGGAAGAGATAAAAAGCAAAACAACATGATTTCTTAAAAGGGGGCCCTTTAATACAATATGAGAAATTTAAAATTAGAAATTTGAAAATTAGAATGTTCTCTCCTCTTTTTGCAAATATATAGTTTGTATCTGTCCAGGGACTCACAACATCCTTGGAGACCATTCTTAGAAGAGCTGACAAGCAGTAGTAGTTTATTAATGGTACCTCTTTCCCAGGACAAGGAAAATCATTACATAGTGGAGTCAGAGGGTCAAGAATTTTCCTAAGGTCAATACCATGACCTCAAAACTCACAATCTAGTAGGGAGCCAAATACATAAACAAATAATAAAATGTAATATGCAACAACAGATGTTTGTATGGGATAAAGAAGTAGCACAAAACAGAGGATGATTACCTCTGTGGACCTTGGAGGTAAGAGGTGAGGGTTAGAAGGGAAATGGCCTCACAGATGACATTACCTCTGACACGAGTTCCAAAGATGAACTATTAATATTTCAGCCAGGCAGGATTAACATGGGGTGGGTGGGTATGAGTGCCCACACACACATACACACATTTGGGTGAAAGGGAGAGGATATTCCAAGAAAAAGGAAGAACATATGCAAACATATTATGTGCTTGGAAAATTTTACAATGCAGTGGCAAGTAAAATTCTATGGGGGGGTGGCAAGAAAAGAGGTAGGATAGGTAGATATGGAACAAATAAAAAAATACCTTGTTACACTAAGAAATCATTAATATATGCAATTTTCAGATTACTGCAACCAAACAAGATAGGCAATGCTAATGTAAACACTAGCTGGGGAAAAAGTGAGGTAGATAAGGAGGTGGCTCTGACATGATGACTTGAGGTGTCCACAGGTCATCCAGATAGAGAAGTCCAGGAAGCAGTGGGAATGTAAGTCTGGAGGTTGGAAGGACAAATTGAGGTCAGAAACAAAGATTTGGTAGTAATCAGCATATAGATGGTATCTAAATATGGAAGTAGATAAGAAATGGTAGGAAAATGTAAATTCATATTAAGTATAGCACCATTTAGAGAAAAAAAGTCTTATTACACAATACCTGATCAATAATACATATTAACTCAAATAGTCCAATATTTTGAACTAACTTTCCACATAAAAGGAAAAATTTTGCTAGGCAAGGAGAGCTGAAACAATGAGATGATTAGTAAAAGCATCCAGTGATTCACTGTATCTGCTACTGCCACTTTAAACGATAAAACTAATACTAAACTAAAGCTATTTCATACAACTAGGAAAATTAAAATATCTAAGTTTAACAAAAACTCAATGTACAGTATTTT
>NW_012137303.1:6692158-6695111 GCF_000956105.1 Propithecus coquereli
GAGTTTTTTATTTTCTTTTAAACTGGATAATTACTAAATGAAAGCAAAAGCACTTCTCTGTTCTTGAGATAGCTTTTTTGAAGGCAATTTCCTTTACAAATTTAAGTTGAAATAATATTGTGGTACCTCTTTACCTTCAACGTATGAAGAAAAAGAACTGAAAGATAAATCTACATAAAACAAAAAATATTTGCATGATAGGAATGGCAATCCCATAATTTATATGTTTGCTCAACAGAATGTTAAGGAGCTTTCATATAGATAAAGATGTTATAGAAAGCAGGTATCCTCTATCTCAAACACATTTTTCTTTTTTATCCAGTTCTCCCTTTATTTTCAATTATTCTTTTAAGTAATTTCACCCACACATCTAAGCCATCCCTTCAACATTACCATTTATTCCTACAGGCAAAGGCGGTACAGAGGAGTGACTCTTGTCTGTCCACTATCAGTATGGCTAAACCGCAGTGCCCATTTGGGTTAATAATGCACAAGGTCAAGCGGAGGTTGACAGTCTATGATCAAAGCAAGCTGGCTATTCTTTCTGTCATTTATATAGAACACACAAGATGTGTTTATTTTCACCAGCCTTTGAATGACCTCCTTTAGGTGGTATGGAAAAGATCCCACATTTCTATAAAGCATTAACCAAAAGAGTTTTCTTATGTGATACTCTCATTAAGAGCAAATTTAATTTTTTTTTGAAACTTTTGATCTTTTTCATTTACTCAAGAACCCTTCAACTTAAAGGCCACATTGTCTAAATCAATGCTGGGGCAACTGACAAATGCTCAAGAGGAAACAGAATGCATCCAGTAGGCTACAATCATAAGCCATGGGGCTCGTCAGTGATTTTTTCTAAATCAGTACAGGCAGTAACATTTAAGATTTCAAATTCAAAAGGCAGCAAAAAGAATCATTCTCCTATTTTTGCTACTTAAAACTCCTACTCTTTTATCAGTCTGAATATCAATAATACAAACACTGTGAAACCTTAGGAAAAATACTCCTAAAAGAACAAAAACAGAAAACAAACGAAAAATTCAGTCCATGGCTGTCTTGTCACAAATGTACAATTCCTGGATCATAATCAATGAGACTGTATTAATAACATGAAAGACAGTTAAGTTCCTCAGTGTTATCTTTCTTTACTCCTGCTAAAACAAGGTGGTCTTCTGTTTGTTGGCTCAAGAGAGACAAAAATGAAGTGGTGTGTAATTAAAAACAATTAAATACCAAGAATACATTGGAAGGAAAACAAAAGCTGACGATCAGAGATGATAAAACTCAGGTATGAGTGGCCAAGTGAAAGAATCAGTGGGCAAGGAGTCCAGGTTAGAAAAAACAGTTCCCACTCTGCTGTCTTAAATCTTTGAATTTGAGCATAAAGGACTGGGTGCAACAGAAGAAGAACCATCCTTGAATTTAAGGAGAAGACTCTCCCTGAATTTAAATTTCACCCTATTCACATGGGGAAAAAAATATACATGCAAGAGAGAAGGCCAAAGGGAAAGACTAGAGAGGGAGGGTGAGAAAAGACCAATGTGTAGCATGACTTAACATACAACGAGGTTTATGAACTACTCATCTTTGTACTTCTTTGCTAGAAGATGGTGAGAACAAGTGGGAAAGCATGTAAATCAAGCCGTAATCTATCACTGAAACTCTTCAAATGTATAAATGTCATTTGAATCTGATGTTTTCTAAATGTTAACTATTACTGTGCCTTTTACAGGACTATATTTATTCTGGAAACAAATCAAATGTTACTTTAAGTGTTACCTTAATAGGAACTAGTTGTGATGATGAAACAGTTGTGATGATCAAAAGCCTTCAAAGCCATTAAAAAATACTTAATCATATATAATATTATTTTTAAATTTTTTTCAGTCAAGTAGAATAGTACATTAAGGAACGTCTGCTTGCTACCACTAGCTTTGTAGTGTTAAAATGACACACTTTTCTTATGTGTCATTACTACGTAATCACTCAAACAGCATATCATTGCTTTGAACCACATTCACAACAGTTTATATATATAACAAAACCCATTGACATAAGTTATATTTGAGTTTTTAAATAAACTTTTAGAAAGTCTAGAAGTATATCCATTAATTATATTATAAAACTGATAATTATAGAAACTATATTCTCTAATAACACTATCTTATTTACCCTTCCTATATTGAAAAAAATAGAAAAATGAACAGCATCCAGTGAACACCATTCTCTGCTCTACTTTAATTCTTCCTGCTCCTAAATGTGACCCTAACTCCCTTGGTTCCATCCTCCCTTCCCTAGCCCCCTGCCACAGATTGAGTAAGAACTCCTATGCTCTTAATCCATTCAGAGTTGAGGATGCTATCACATTCAACTATCACCTCTAGGCAAAAAATATTAAATCTGTATTTCTACTATTGATCTGTTTGTTATCTGCCTCAATTCTACATCCACTTACCAGACATCTTTATCTGGGAAGCACAGTAATAGAATAATTAAACGTACAGACTCTAGTCAGACTATCTAGGTAAAATTCCACCTCTGCCATTTATGAACTGAACAGCCTTAGAGAACATCTATAAAAGAGATGCTGCTTCATCTGTAAAACGGGAATAAAAATGGAATCAATAACTCATAGATAGGCTGCAAGGATTAAGCTAGATAATACCCAATTTATGTAAAGAACTTAGGACAGCGCCTGCCGCATTGAAGATACTCAATAAAGCTCAAATATATTCATTACCTTATTAAAACATTGAGCTGTGACTTCACATACAGCATGCTCAAAACCAAAACATGTCATCTCTCAAACTGAACTCCCCTTCTGGAATTTCTTACTTCACTCTAGCCAGAGACTTTGGAGCCATCTTCAACAATATTGAATGTGTAAAGAATTCTTCCTTCTCAAGTTGACATCTTCCTTCCAACTTTGAATGTCTCCACTATTTTATTT
>NW_012137303.1:6696114-6733826 GCF_000956105.1 Propithecus coquereli
GATCTAAATGTAAAAAGTAAAACCACAAAACTTTTAGAAGAAAATATAAGAGAATATCTTATAGTCTCAGGGAAAGGAAAGACCTCTAAACAGTAAGAATACAGACCAAAAGGAATAGATTGATAAATTTTAAACCAGAATTTCTCTTCATCAAAAAACATCATTAAAGAAAGTTATAAGATATGCCACAATTGGGAGACGATATTTGCAGCATGTATAATATCTAACAATTAGGATATATAACACATATAATACATATCCACAAATACATAAAAGAAAAAAAACATTAAAATGAACAAAAGACCTGGAAAGCCATTTTAAGAAAAAGAAAAGTCCAAATGGCCAATAGACACATAAAAAGATGCTCAACCTCATTAATAAACCCATGGAAATGCAAATTAAAACCATAATGAGATACCATCATCGCCAACAGACTTGCAAAAATTTAAGCCCGGCTATATCAAGTATTGGCCAAAATAGAGAACAACACACACAGACATCCATTACTGGTGGGAAAGAACACTAGTACATCCATTTGTGAAAAAGACATTGGCATTAGCTACTAAAGTTTTAATGTGCACATATCTGTGACTCAATATTCAACTCCTAGGTACATATCCTAGAATAATTCTTGCACATGTGCACCAGAAATATCTTTAAAATATTCATAGTGGCAGTGTTCATAAATGTAAAACACTGGGAAAACCTCAAAGCTCTATCAATAATAAAACGTATAAATTATAGCAAATTCTATGAACGGCCAGAGTTATTTTACACTCATCAACATGAATAAATCTGAAAGTATAACGCTGAGGAAAAGAAGTAAATCTGAGAAGAATACAAACAGTATAAGTCCAATAAACAGAGTTCAAAATAGGGCTAAACAAAACAACATGTTGTTTAGAGATACACTTAAATGATAAACTCACTAATAAAGTAAAGGAAAGACTCACAAAAGAAAAAGGTTACTTCTTGAGGGGGATGCTTGAAAGAGGGACACATGGCAGTTTCTATGATCTCGACAACGTTACCTTTCTTACTTGGGATGGTAGATACATAGATGTTAAGTTTATTATTATTATTTAAACTGTACATCCTTTATAAACTGTTATGTATGTATAATATATTTCACAATAAAACCAATAAGGGGGGAAAATAATGAATATGAGAGTAAAGTTAAAAGTGGAAAATTTTAGGAAGTCTGGCAGAGAAGGCAAAAACAAAAAAAAGAGCAATAGTTAACAGGGGTACATGGGGCTGATTAGACCTAGGTGTGTTTAAATACCAATGAAAAAGCACAAATAGAATTGGAGAGGTTTAAAATATAGAATGAGGAAATAATTTACAGAAGGAGGTTTCGAAGAAATTGGGTGGGGATAAGATTCAAAGCACATGTGAAAAAAAGGATACTTCTTACACTTTAACTTGAAGGGACAAAGCAAGAAAGACAGACATACATGCCCACCCTTCCCCAACAAGATGTAATTCTCTTGAAGGCTGGGTGTTACAGCACCTAGAACAGTGCTAATAGGCAGGAAAAGAGAAGAGAGGCAAGGGCAACGTCAGGCAATTTCACAAAGTATGCACTGGATTCTCTGAGAAAAGCACACAGTTAATACTTAACAAATATTCAAATCACCTATAGCTAACTTCACAAACACTCAAATCACCTGTTAGAAAAACCCACATTAAAATATTATTCTTCATCAAATTCAAAACACAGTAACCTTAAAAGTCCAACTCATACTTTTTGTAATATATATTAAATATTTATATTGACATTAGTAGTCTTTTAAAAGCTAATTTTCTGATACTAATTCTTTCTTTGATTATATAAAATAGGACAAAAATATCAACTTCTACTTACTTAATTGAGTTTCTAAAGTGGTCTTCAGCTGGGTTTTTTACAGTGCAACTGTTCAGGAGCCATAAATCCGCATCTGATGCATTTTCTATTAAAAAAATGAATACAAAAAAGAAAAGTAAGTAGCGCGTTTAATCATTCAAAAACATCCAAGTGCTTACTCAGATGGCCCTGGGACTGCTGGGGAAGGGGCGAGAAAAGCAGGGGCAGAGTCAAGTAAACAGGAAATACAACACAGTAGAAAACTGCTACAAAACAGAAATTGTTCTGAGCAATAACTATAAAAATGTATAATCTGTGCTATATCTTTTCACTTAAAATGTAATAAGGATAAGCATTCTCTTCCCTTCCTTTATTTTTAATCCTTGAGAGTACCATTTAATAACTTCCAAAAACTAAAGTGAAACTGGCCCTAATCTGACCTCTCAATACAATATTAATTGCCCCCTTTTGGAGTATGTGTTAAGATTTTTCAGGAACAGGTATTGGCATACACCAACCTTTTTTTAACTTGAGAAGTTATTAAAAATATAACTTGTCTGCCTTGAAAATTAATGATTTATTTCAAAGTGAGCCTTTTATTCCTATCACCAATTTGATTAAATAATTATAAACTATAATAAAGTCACTGGCAATGCAACAAATAATCCAAACCCATATTTACTAAAATGAATTTATAAATATCTAAAGTGTCTGATGCTATTCCACTTGCCTTTTAGATACTTTAGTTGTCTAAAAGAACCTTATACATTAAAATAGGATTATCATAAAGAAAGGAAAACCAAAATTGAAAATGGCAGCACCTTCAACAGTACCTCAGTAAGAACAGAAGCTAAGGTCAAATGACATGAAGAACTACGATGACATACACATGTCTGTGTGTACATTATATGGGAAGGAAGATTCAAGTAAGAGCATTACATTTAGAAGGATGGAGAGCACAACAGAGCATCTAACTTGGTAAAAAAAAAAAATATTTCCCCAACATTTTATTATAAAGATGGTAAATATTTTTAAAAAAAGGCAGGATCAAAAAATCCTTAAAACAATAAAAGGCAAGGGAAGCTCCTTATAACTATTAATACATATCCCTGAATACTGTGATCTCATCTAACTTGTCTCACTCCTCATTTCTTTCCCCTACGCACACTCCATGCTCTATTTTCCCAGTCATCAAAGTGGCCTTATATAAAACATAAATCTGATTGTCACTTCCCTGCTCAAACTCAGAAAATATGAATATTCACCTACTTCCTTAGTTCCCAAATTATTACCCACCATGCCACCTGAATGATATTCCTCTGCTATCAGTCTGATCCTAGCACTATTTCAATCTTCCAGTGATTTCCAGTTGGTATTCAAGGCCTACCCAAAGCTAGCCACCTTCTTCCCATCTCTGAATGTCCACATCCTAACACAGTGATGGGCACAGAGTAGACGTTCAAATCTCCATGTAACACTAAACCATGTGCAAGTATGCACAGGATGCGGGAAGGAGGACAGAGGGAGAATGTGTGGGACCACATGCGTATGGCACTTCTACCAACCAAAACTCTGAAGGCCATACTCATCTTCTGAAATGAACTTCAAGAAAGTCACTGATTTATTTAACAAATATTTAGGATGGAGGCTTTTTACCTTACTCACAGATATATCCCCAGCACTTATTACAGTGCCTGGCATGTGGTAGATACTCATTAAATATTTACTGAATGAATGCTGAATTTCAATAGTCAAAGCAATACTATGAGCAATGAATTATGCAGATAAGAAAAAGTTACAGATGCCTGTTAGCTAACAATAAAAATATATAGTGATTGCCAATTTATTTCACAAAAAAACAAAAAACAAACAATTCTAATGACAGAACCACCTGCATCAGATTGGCACATTCTTCTACCTAGTCACCTTTAAGTCATTAAACAACTCTGACCATAGGCCCTCTCAAGGAGCACTCTGGCGCAATAAATAAGGCAAAGTAATATATTTTGTCTGGAATTCTGCCAATGTTATCTTTTGAAATAAAGTGAATACAGCCATGAAGCACATAATGATGCTTTGGCCGGCAACTACATACATAAAACAATTATCCCATAACATTATAATGAAGCTAAAAAATCCCTATCACCCAGTATTTACTATACTATACTTTTTATCATTATTTTAGAGTATACTTCTCCTACTTATGAAAAAAAAGTAACTGTAAAACAGTCTCAGGAATACTTAAAGAGGTATTCCAGAAAAAGGCATTGTTATCATAAGAGATGACAGTTCCATACATGTTTCTGCCCGTAAGACCTTCCAGTAGAACAAGATGTGAGGGTGAAAGACGGTCATGTCGATGATCCTGACCCAGTGTAGGTTAGGCTAGTGTGTGTTTGTGCCTTAGTTCTTAACAAAAAAGTTTAAAAAGTAAAAAAATAAAAAACTGTAAAAATAGAAGAAAGCTTATAGAAGAATAAAGAAAAATATTTTTGTATAGCTATACGTTGTGTTTTAAGCTAAATGTTATTAGAAAAGTCAAGTTAAAAAATTAGAAAGTTATTGTAAGCTAAGTTTAATTTATAATTAAGAATATTATTTTTTATAAATTTAGTGTAGCCTAAGTGTAGAGTGTTTATGAAGTCTGAAGTAGTGTACAGTAATGTCCGAATAGGCCTTCACATTTACTGACCACTCACTCACTGACTCACCCAGAGCAACTTCCAGTCCTGCAAGCTCCATTCATGGTAAGTACCCTACAACAGGTGTACCAGTTTTTTAATCTTACATACCATATTTTTATTGTACCTTTTCTATGTTTAGATATGTTTAGATTCACAAACACCACTATGTTACAACTGCCTACAGTATTAAGTACAGTAACATGCTGTATAAGTTTGTAACATACGAGCAATATAGCCTAGGTATGTAGTAGATTATATCATCTAGGTTTGTGTAAATACATGCTATCATGTTCACACAATGACAAAATTGCCAAACAACACATTTCTCAGAACTTATCACTGTCATTAAGTGATACATGACTGTATTACATTTGATGATCCAGTCAATGGAGTAAACAGGAATCCCGTGAATACACCAAGTGTCTACAAAATTACATAACCTTTTAGGAAACCACCTTCCAAAAAAGAATGTCCCTTCTCCAATGAACACAGGGAAATCTTAATTATTTCTGAACAGTTTTGTGTTAGATATATTTAATATCTTATTTAATATTATCAAAAGATAGTTCTACTTAGAGGCATAAGTCAGTCAGTCAGTAACCAACATACAATGAGAATTTATATTTTGTGCCAGGCTCTACTCTAGGTACTGGGGATATGGCTGTGAAAAGAGCCTCTACCTTCAGGATTGCACTCTTGAAGAAGAAGTCTGATTTTAAAAATTAAAAATGAATTTTAAAAAACAAAACCAGGGAAACAAGCAAGATAATTTCAGGCACTGGTCAATGATATGAAGACAATAAAAGTGGGTGATGGACAGAGAATAATTTGGAGCTGTTGGTCAAAATCAGCCTCCCTTGGAAGTTGAAATTGGAGTGGAGACATAAATGACGGGAAGGAATCTGCCATGCAAAGACTGGAAGAAAGCAAGCTCTGAGAAGACGACACCATAAATGCAAAGGCCATGAAATGGGACCAAGCTCGTCATGTTCTAGTAACAGAGAGAAGACCAGTGTGAGTGGACACAGGCAGAGCAGGGAGAGAAAGGTCAGAGAGGTAGGTAAGAACCAGATTATGAAAGCATATAAAAAACTTTGAATTTTATTCTAGGTGTACCAGGAAGCCACCATAGGATTTCAAACATGAGTTAATTTCTACTTCATAAAGCCCATTCTGGTAGCTCTGTGAAGACTATAGAGACAGCAAAAGTAAAGTTAATGGGGAAAAAGGTAAAGGCAAAAAATCCAGCAGGAAGCTGATGCACTGGTCTAAGAGTAAGTGAAAGACCACGGCAACATGGACTGGGCCTCGAGTAACGGCAGGAGTGAGAAGTAAACTAGAGGCATACTTTGGAGGTGGAGTCTACAGAACTCACTGAGAGTTTGCACATGAGACACACAAGAAGGAATCAAATAGGATTCCTAAGAACATGAAAAGGATTTTGGCCTGAGCATCAGCTGTTTATGCTGCCATTTACTGAGAAGGGGAAGATTTGGAAGGAAACAGATTTGCGGAACAGGAAATCAGTAGTGTTTTGGCCATGTTCCGTTTGAGATCTCTATTAAATATCCAGCTGGAAATACTGATCAGCCATTTGTATATAGGAAACTGAAGTTCAGGGGAGTCTTTCAGACTGAAGACATAAATGAGAGAATCACCACCTTACAGAAGATATTTCAAGTTACAGGAACAGAAGAGCTCACCTAAGGAGAAAGTATTGGGGGGGAGAGAGAAAAGGGGGAAAAGAGATGGGAAGGGTGGGGAGAAAAGAGGAGAAGGGAGGAGAGAGGCAGAGGAGGAGAAAGAACACTGGGTCATTCAGAGGTCTCGTAGAAAAAATAAGAAAAGGACATTGAAAAAAAGTAGTCCCAAGATAGAAGGGAAAAAACTAGAGAGCATGGTGCCATAGAAACCCAGAGAAGAAAATATTTTTTAAAAAGAGGGAAGAATCAATTATGTTAAATGCTAGGAGTTCAAGAAAGATATATCTATATAAATGTTAATATTGTTAAGAATATGATAATACTCCATACTTTTTCTTCTTTTTTCCACTTAGAGTATTTGCTTTCTCTGTGCCAACCAAAAGAAGCCCTTTTTATTAAGTAATACAACAAATTCACTACAAAACTGTGTATGGCTATTTGCCAATGAAGAATGTTGATTCCACATGGTTTATCCCCTTATGAACACATTTCCTGGCTTCTAAGATGCCATCAAATGTAAGAAACACTATCAACTTTATAACAGCTCTTCCTGAGGGGTGGGACATTACATTTATGTTCTTATTGATTTTAAGATATATGGCAATTTCAAACATTAATTTGGGGGACTGGAAGTGGAATAAATAAATTAAATGTATAGAAAGACTAACACTTTTAGATGATTTGGTTATTGGAATAAATATCTAAGAGAAGGTTAACACTGGGTCTTGCCTTACTCAGAACATTCATGCCAGGTTCTCCAGTGCCTTGGAAGGAGAAGAACAGTTAAGGAAAGAAGGACTACGGAGATGGTCAAGAATGGACCCAGGAAGGGAAAGGAAGTAAGAAGGCACCACACTTGAAGGTATATACTTGGAGAAGACCAAAGAATTCTACCTACTTTGAGATTTGGCCTAGAGCACTGATAACCCCTTGTATGCAGTGAAAATCGTCTGCACATAACCAAATGTTGCCCAGGCCGGAGTTGGGATATCAGGTCCAGTTTGGAAGGCTGCAAACTTCAGGCTAGCCAGGCAGAATCTAGACTTCAATATTTGATTATTTACAGTGTTTTGCTATTATTAATACAAATAGTGCTGCAATGTGTAGCAACGCACGTGTATCATTCTTATTTTTCCCAGGGTGCCTTTGGAATCAAGTCCAAAAAGGTGGGATTGTTAGGTCAGAGAATAAATGCATATGAAATTCCACTACATACCATCAAATTCCCCTCCATAAGGGGTATGCTACTTTGCACTCCCGTGAGCAAGATATGTGAGTGCCACTTACCCACAGCCCTGTCCACGTAGTGTGTTATCAGACCTTTGGACTTTGCCAATGTGGTGAGAAACAGGATCCCAGTAAGGGGTTAATGTGCATTTCTCTAATTATGACTGAGTTGAGCACCTTTTACAATGTTTAAGGGCCATTTGCAGTTATTTTTTTGTTTTTCATCTGTTCCTATTTTTTGCCCATTTTTCTATCAGGCTAATGATTCTCTTCATATCAAGTTTTTTTTCTTTTTTTGAGACAGAGTCTCAACTCTGTTTCCCAGGCTAGAGTGCCGTGGTGTCAGCCTAGCTCACAGCAACCTCAAACTCCTGGGCTCAAGCGATCCTCCTGCCTCAGCCTCCCGAGTAGCTGGGGACTACAGGCATGGGCCACCATGCCTGGCTAATTTTTTCTATATATATTTTTAGCTGTCTGGCTAATTTCTTTCTATTTTTAGTAGAGACAGGGTCTTGCTCTTGCTCAGGCTGGTCTCGAACTCCTGAGCTCAAACAATCCGCCCACTTCGGCCTCCCTGAGTGCTAGGATTACAGGCGTCAGCCACCGCACCCGGCCTCATATCAAGTTTTAATTTACTTATATACATGCACCACAGTGGATATTAATTCTATGTCTATGATACAAGTCACAACATTTTTCCCCAGTTTGTCATTTTACTTTTTTATAGCATTTCTTCATATTATACTTTTTTTATTTCTAGGATACCAAACATATCAATCTTTTCTCTTATTGCTCATGGATTTTCAGTCATAACTAAAACATTTCCTCTACTCCCTACTAATTTCTACTAAGAAATTCACCCATGTTTTCTTCTAATACACATATGGTTTTGCATTTAGATCCATTAGGAATTTATCCTGACATACATTGATATCACTTAATTTTTAAAGTACAAAATGAAATAAGATCTTATATTCTCACATCAAATTGGAAAATATTAAGAAGTATGATACTACCTAGTACAAGCAAAGGAATGGGGAAACTGGCAATCTCTTCCTCTGCTGATGGCAGTCAACAATGATGAAACTCTTTGGAAGGCAAGGTGGTAATAGCTATCAACCATTTAAATGCACATCAGAATTTCTCATACACATGCTCGTAGGATACTTGCATCTCATACCCATACATACATATACACACACACAGGCACATGCATACATACACATATATAAATAATTCTCATTGAAGGTTATTGACAAGGCAAAAAACCTAGAACGCCTACATATCCATTCTAAGGAGATTGGCTAAATAAATTATGGCACTGCAGATGAAATATCATGCACCTGTTCAGAAAGCAAGATAAATCTCTAAGTGGTAATTTGTAATAATGTCTGTTATATCAGCAGGTGAAACAAAGTAAGGTGTAAAAGAATGTGTCTAGTTTCTCAATTGCATTTTTACAAAGGAAAAAGAAAAATAGGAAAATTCTGTTCTGAACAAAGAAAATTTATAGAAGCATATATACAAAATTATTTGAGGTATTTGCCCCTTGAAAGTAAGATGAAGTTTCAGTTGTCCTCCAATATGATATTCATGTACATCTTTTACATTCTTTCTCTTTTTTAAAAACTTGCATGGACATTACTTTTATAATTTTTTAAAGTTTAATCCCAAGACACATGAATATTTAATTTACATCCATCTGTATTGTTTGAATTTTTAAAAGCATGCATTGCTTGTTTTCTCTTTAAAAAAACTAATCAAGCCTTTTAATTTTTTTTTTTTTATATTTCCTTTACCACACAGCTTATAATCAACGGCTTTCTTTCATTTTCAGGTGAGAACAAACTATTTTCCGGCTGTGCTCCATCAGGAAAAGAGTAATCTGATATATATTTTCTAAGAAACTCCCCCCCCCTCCCCCCCGCTAAAAGCTTTTGTATTCACTGAACCAAGAAAGAGAAATAAAGTATTATTTGTTTTAATCAAAACGCATTTACTTTCCAAACTATTTCTTTATATACACAGAAATTATTTTTAAATCTAGAGTACTAAAAATCTGATTAGTAACAATAATAGCTAACAGTACTGAGTACATATTATATGTCTAGCAATGAGCCAAGCATGTCACATTCATTTCTGTGTGTAATCTCCCCAGTTTTACAGAGGAGTAATCTAAGGCTTAGAGAAGAAAAGCAACTTGCCTAAAATCACACAGTAAGAGGATGGGCCAGGCTTAGAAATCCAGACAAACCGACTCCAGAGACTGTGAATTTAAGGAAATTAGAATGCCTCATTAGTGGCTCTTTGCCTCTTGATCAAAATAACGCAAACAATATCTAAAAACAAAATATATTACACTGCCTTAAGGTTGCCTCATAATATTTCTAAGACAACTAATAATCAGGCTTCAAAAGCAGCTGTTTTGCTACTTTCAAATTTTCTAAGATTTTGAACATGTCAGCTCTTGGCCTTCTGTAATCAGTGGGACACACAGAAGTAAAGGGAGAATTAATGATGAATGCAGGACTATTATCCCAAAGCACTGGCAGACTCACACAACCACCAATCTTCCCTTCCCCCTGCAGGCTTCTGCATCACGGTGGCATTTTGGAAGAGACAGCATGGTTCCATCAGCTCTACTCAGGAGAACAAAACATTTACACAACTGTTCCATCTCAAAGTCAACCAGAGGAGCAACATAAAACAATAAAGGAGTCTATTCATAGATTTAAGTAAGGAGGGTAAGTAGGTTGATACAAATAAAAGTTCACTAAGAACAAAACAAAGAGAGAAAAAAGTTTGACTGTTTTAGATCCAAAAGCATTTTTTGAGAGTTTCTTTACCACAGAACTCCGGAAGACAAAACAAGTCCAGTTTAAATCTGTACTACATTTAATCATAATTTAATCATGCCCAGGGAGTTTATTTACATAATACACTCATTGAGTGCCTACTAAAAACTTAGAGAACAGCATATGCTTTAATAAGAGAATTGAAAATCATCTTTAAGGTGCATCTTGAAAAAATAACTCCTTAAATAAAAGACAAAATAAAAATTCTAGTCAATGGATACATTTTTTTTCCTCTACATTTCATTTATTGTTCTTTATAAGTACTGTATAATGCTCAGCATTGGGTAACCATGTTTTCAAAAATCTGTTTTCTAAGGGCAATGGAAGCGATTCATGAGAAGGTATTCTCCCTTTAGCTAGCTAAGGCTGGAGCAGTGGGAGGATGAGGAGAAAAGAAAAGGAAGGAAGGAGAGAAGAGGCAAAGGAAGAGGAGAAATGAAAGAAAGAGACAGACTGACAGAGTACCTACACTCGCAGCCTGAATTTCTCAGAGCAAGAACTGGCCCCTCCGCCGTGTAGTGTTGTTGCTTGTATGGCGAGTCTCTGAGTGAAGTAGAACATAGGAGCTCCTAGGAAAAAGCACTTATTCTTGGAAATTACTCACATAATGAGTTTGTTCTTTCAAAATAGTCCTGCTGAGTTGCTTCACAGAAATAAGATGAGGAAACCAAGGGTCAGCTTGAACTCTGTTTATTGCATGAAGGAAAAAGAATTTTTTTTTCTTTTAAATGAAAAGTAATAGCCGGCCAAGCTCTACCAATAACTACTGAAAATTAATTATATAGCTAAGTAGGCCTGGACATAATCAAAATCAGAGTGTAAGACAGACTTTTCACTTACTATGTAGAAAAGAACATTGCTAATATTCCCCTGTCCTCATTCCAAATTAAATTGTTCTGTTGATCCCGTAACATAGTTACTTCAGATATTATTGTGTCTAAAGAATTCCTAATAGGATATCTACTTCCATATGTTAAATAAGTTTTATAAACCAAGAGCCGATATAAAGACCAAATGGACTCTACAGGGTACTTCATCATCTGGCCACCACCCCCTATCCAAAGCCACTGCTCATCGGGCCCATCTTGAAGGGTATGTTCTCGTCACATTGAGCTTTTAGGCTCCTGGCCTAACATATAAAATTCAAAACTGAAAAGAATAAAATCTAATAGGGAAAAACTGGGCAAAATATATGAACTGAGAGTTCACTAAAAAGGAAACACATATGGTTTCTGAACATACAAAAGAAGTTCAACCTCATTCTTAATAAATGAAATATAAGACTGCACTAAGTTAAAAAATGTACCATTTTTCACTTAATAAACTATCAAGAATCCAAAAGTCTAATAACACACTATACAGATGTAACTGTGAGGAAACAGGTTCTCTCATGCATTGCTGGTGGGAATAGAAACTAGATCACCACCTATGGAGGCAATTGGATAGTATCTAATGAAATTGCAAAAGTATATCCTCTGACCTAGCAGTTGCACTTTTAAGAATTTAGCTTACTACAAACATACCTGTACACATGCAAGGTTATTTTCTGCAGTATTATTTGTAATAGTAAAAGGTAACTGGTTAGAGACATTTTAGTACCATCAGAATGGAGACTCCTATAAAGCTGCTCACCAAAGAAAAATCAAAATAATCTCTAAGTTCCAAAGTAAAGAGATCTCCAGATCATATTGTTCAGAGAAAAGAATAAGACACTAAAAGATATACATAGTATGCTACTCCTGGGGTGAAAAAGGGGGACCTAGAGAATGCATAATCACATTTGCTGTTATTTGCATAAAAAATTTTTTTATATATATATGAGAAACAGATAGCTGTTTCTATTTGCTGGAACTGGGAGGAAGGAGTGGGAACTAAGCTAATGAAAGACAAAACAAAAGGAAGGCTTTTTTCCTTGTATAACTTATACTTTTATTTGAAATCTATTTTAAAATTTATGTATATTAAAAATAAAAAGACAATTATAAAAACTATAGTCTGTCTTAATGTTTTCCTGTCTCCCCATTTCCTGACTCCCCTTCATTGACAAACATATTGAAGGAAATGTCTGTATGTCACCTTCCCATTCGCTCTTCTACCGCTTCATTTTTGGCAAAGACCTTCAACCACTCGCCATTTCCCTGAAACTGCTTTCATCAAGGTAACTGATACCAAATGCCATAGACATTTGGCAAAATCTGTGCTGTAGTTAAACAACCCTTTCTGGATGGCAGCGATAGTATCACTCTCCTATTTTTCCTCTTACCTCCTTGGCCTCTCTACTTTCTCCATTTCCCTCCCCAACCCCATTCCCCAAGAGTTGGAAGTCCTTAAAACCTAGATTTGGATTCCCTTCTCTTGTATTCACTAGATGATCCCATCAATTCCTCCCATGGTTTTAAATATTACCCTTAGGCTGAGATGATACCCAAATCTATACTTCGAGTACAGACATGCATCTGAGCTCACTACCCAATTCACCTAACAGCATTGCCACTGGAATGTATCACAGAAATATTAAACTTGACACCAATCATGAAACTGAACTCTCTAATTTTCAGCCTGTATTCATCAGGTTCTAGTTAGGAAAACAAAAGCCACTGTAGGAATTAAAACAGAGAAAAATTAATATAAAAATGTGGTTACATGGGCAATGGAAGAGCCAAGATCCCAAATGAGGAATGGTGAAGCAACCCCACGATGAGTAAAGCAGTGACAGGGCTCAAAACACACTATCCTAAAAATATGGCACCTTGGCATATTGAGTATTTTAAACTAAAGGAATTTAGAAAATGGCACAAGCAGGAAAGGTCTCTTTGACCTTCTCCCTCTCTTTTCCCCAGAAGAAAGTCATAAAACCTAGGCAAAAATATCTGACTCTCCCCGGAAGCAGTTCATAAGACCCTCATGGGAAACATGCCCTCCTACACCTGGAGGAAAGGAATACGCTTATCTCTGACAATGAAGGGACACAGAGAAGAATCTGAACAGGCCGAGTTGAGTTTCTCCCAATTTATTACCATTAGATCATACTCATTTACCCTATCATATCTCCCCACAACTCTCTACTCTTCATCAAACCTACCATAAAAAATACCAAGGTTTAACTGTTTCTTTGGGTCACCATTTCCTTATGAAGGCTCCCATGTCATGTAAAACTTACACTAAGTAAATTTGTATGTTTTTCTTCTGTTAATTTTTGTCAATTTGATTTTCAGACCCACCCAGAGAACCTAAAAGGATGGAGGGAAACCTTGCCCCTCCTTGCGTAGCAGGAAACCACTACCAGCCTAAGGGCTGCAGAGACCCACTGGAAGAGGTGGTACAGGTTGAGTATCCCCAATCCAAAATTCTGAAATCCAAAATGCTCCAAAATCCAAAACATGTTGAGCGCTGACATGATGCTCGAAGGAAATGCTCATTGGAGCATTTCAGATTTCCTATTTTCAGATTATGGGTGCTCAACAAGTTTATAAATATACCAAAATTTAAAAAAAAAATCCAAAGTCCAAAATACTTCTGGTCCTAAGCATTACAGATGAGGAATACTCAGTTATTCTAAGAGGCCCAAAGCTGGGATTATTTGACAGGGGCTAGAACAGCAGCAGAAGCTGCCCACTGGGACTTGGGACTTCAAAGGAGGGAGCTGTCTGACAAGAGCTGAAGCCACAGGAATGAAACTGCCAATTCCTGGGACACCACCTAGAGCAAAAAGAGAGGGAGGAAAATACCCTACCTTCTCCCCACTCCTTCCCTCTAGTCCTCCATCAGTGCCTCTTGTTGCCCAAATCTACTCACAAAAGCCAACAGGTAAGGACATCTGGGAAATGCAGGTCCATGAAGTACAGAACAGGGTAGAGAAGGTCAGAGAACCAGATCTGAGGCCAACAGGCAACAGACTAAACCTCATCTCTTCCAGTCTTCTTCATCTCCATAAATGGCAGATCTACCCAAATGGTAAAACCAGAAACCTGACAATCATCTTTAATCATTCCTTTCACCTCACCATCTCACACAGCAAATCCAACCACTCCCAGTGGATTTTACCTCCAAAAGAATGCAAAACACATCTGCTATTTATCACCACTGCCACCACCCTGGTATAACCCATCATGTCACACCTAGACCAGACCAATGCAATAATCTCCTTTCTCCTTGTGGTTTTCATTAAAGCAACTCAGAAAATAAGCAACAAACCAAAGGAAAGCAAGAGTTGCTTGAATAGTCACAGATAATCTATACATACGCATAATTGAAAACTGGGTGAATGAGATAC
Source organism: Propithecus coquereli (assembly GCF_000956105.1). Taxonomy (NCBI): domain Eukaryota; kingdom Metazoa; phylum Chordata; class Mammalia; order Primates; family Indriidae; genus Propithecus; species Propithecus coquereli. The sequence goes on from NW_012137303.1 coordinate 6,710,703, forward strand.
ATACTTATTTGCAGCTAAACATTTACTTTGATGAAAGAGAAAATAAGTCATTGAGAATTTACTACACATGAAAAAATAAAGAGTATTTTTAAAAAATAGAATTGTATCCTTAAATTTGTGTATTTCATAAAAAACTTCCTTCCCTATTCAAATATTTTAAAAGTGATACATACACTGAAGAGTTTATTTAGCCAAGGAGAAAATCTTTTTTTTTTTTTTTTTTTTTGAGACAGAGTCTCACTCTTTTGCCCAGGCCAGAGTGAGTGCTATGGCATCAGCCTAGCTCACAGCAACCTCACACTCCTGGGCTCAAGCGATCCTTCTGCCTCAGCCTCCCAAGTAGCTGGGACTACAGGCATGCGCCACCATGCCCAGCTAATTTTTTCTATATATATTTTTAGTTGTCCAATTAATTTCTTTCTATTTCTCAGGCTGGTTTCAAACTCCTGAGCTCAAACAATCCGCCAGCCTCGGCCTCCCAGAGAGCTAGGATTACAGGCGTGAGCCACCGCGCCCGGCCCAAGGAGAAAATCTTAACCAAGAGAAACCCACTCACTAGCAAACTGCCAAAACATCTGGTTTCCATTCAGATTATATACAATCCTCAACTATTCAACACACATCGATAACTTGAATCATCTTCTCAGAATGGTACACTTCCAGCATCATCACCGATTCTGCAGTACAGAAACATCTCCTTGAAGAGAGGTTTAGGTTATCTGCAGAATATCATCTTGAATAGAAGAATGACTTCTGGATTTTGACCTAGCAAACTTACCGAGTCAAAACAATTACCAATTTACTAATTAAAAAGAAAATACTCAGGAGAAATTGCCAGGATAGGAAAGATTCAGATCAAAAATAAAGCTTTGGACTAGGTATAGGTTCGCTAAACTTCAAAGTACAAAGAATAACATCAAAGATCTAATGAATACAATAATGAAAGTGAATGTAAAGAATGAAGCACACAGTCAGGGCCAGTGTCCATTCTGGTTTACCAGTGCTCATGCATACCCATGGTCGATATTTTGAATGTGACCTCCAGAGAGAAACAAAAGGAGCCAGCTGTATACCTAAATGTTGTTGAATTGACATTCAGAAATAATAACAAAATGATAACGTTGAACTTTCTAAGATTACAAATACATTTCATCAATTTAAGACAAAGAATAAGTAGCCATAAAGAAAAAGAATATTGTCTTAAAAGACTATTTGGGAAAGACGAATTATTAGAAAACCTTACTCATTTCTCACTGTAGCTGGGGACTTCATGAGGAGGGAAGTGGGTATTTAATTATTTGACACCACTGCATATATGTAGGCAGAATTCTTTTTTCCTTTTTTTTTTTTGAGAGAGAGTCTCACTCTGTTGCCTGGGGTAGAATAGGTGACATCAACCTAGGTCACAGCAGCTTCAAACTCCTGGGTTCAAGTAATCCTCCTGCCTCAGCCTCCCAAATAGCTGGGACTAGGGGTGCACACCACCACGCCCGGCTAATTTTTTCTATTTTTAGTTGCCTGGCTCATTTTTTTCTATTTTTTAGTAGAGACGGTGTCTCACTCTTGCTCGGACTGATCTTGAACTCCTGCCTTAGCCTCCCTGAGTGCTAGGATTACAGGAGTGAGCCATCACACCCAGCCGATAAGTAGGGAGAATTACCTTAATAAAATGACTAAGATCATTTAACTGGAATTTGACTTATGAAATGTATTATTGTATTATTGTTACCAACTTTTAAAATTAATGCTAATATCCCTTAATTCCAAATCTACCTTTAAGATTTAAATTCTATTTCTTTTAGGTGATTCAAAATTTATTTTGATTACTTGCTTCACTACATTTCCTAATTAAAAAGTCAAATATAATATATTCTACTCTCAATCTTGCTTCAAAAAAACTAGAGACAATATACAGAACTATTATAATTCAATGATAAAAAGAAATAATCCAATTAAAAATGGGAAAGAGATCTGAATAAACATTTCTCCAAAGACATACAAATAGCCAATAAGCATATGAAAAGATGCTCAACATCATTAGCCATAAGGGAAATGCAAATCAAAACCACATTAAGATACCAGTTCACATCTACTAGGATGACTATACTTTAAAAAAAAAAGTGATAAGTGTTGAAAAGAATGTGAAGATGTTGGAACCCTCATACACTGCTAACCAAAATATAAAATGTTGTACCTGCTTTGCAAAATAATCTGGCAGTTCTTCAAATTGTTAAACATAGAGTTAACATATAATCCAGCAAGTCTTCTCCTGGGTATATACCCTAGAGAAATGAAAACATGTTCACACAAAAACTTGTACATCGATGTTTATTCCTAATGGCCAAAAACTGGAAAACATCCAAATGTCCATCAACGGATGAACAGATAAGCAAAATGTGGTACATTCATAGAATGGAATATTATTCAGCAGTAAAAGAAAAAAGTGCCGATACATGCAACATATTAGGTTATTAAGTATGAAATGTCCAATTTCCTTAAGTACTAAGTTTGACAGCTGGTATCTCTGACATTTCACTTTGACACTTCTGGTTTTATTTTTATTGTGAAGGTACATCTTCAGTCTTTCAAATCACGTTTTTGCTTCTGACATCTTTCAAATTGTTTTTTAGAGTAATTTTTGTGAAACCACGGATAAGTTAAAAATTCACGTTATATCTGAATATGAGTTCCGTCGTGGAACGAATGCAGCGCAGTCAGCTCGAAATATCCACAATGTGTTTGGGAATGATGTGGCTAACGAGCCCATAGTATGTCCATGGTTTGAGAAGTTCCATTCTGGTGATTTAATCTTAAAATAACCACATGACACCAAGATGGATAATGATGAACTGAAAGCTGTAGTGGAAGCAAATACATCTCAACCTACACTTGCATTAGCAGCAAGGTTTGACATTACTATTCCAATAATATTGGACCATTTTTTTTTCTTTTTTTTTCATTTCTGCATATTATGGGGAATATTGGACCATTTGAAAAAACTGGCAAGATAAAGAAGCTGGATAGATGGGTTCCACGTGAATAAAACAAGCATCAGAAGAGAAATCGTCTCGAAGCTCGCCTTTCTTTGCAGTCACCATGGAAAGGCAAACCATTTCTACACTGTATCATTATCTGTGATGATAACTGCATTCTTTCTGACAATTGCAAGGGTTTGGCACAATGGTAGGATAAAGATGAAGTGCCAAAACACAGGCCAAAACCAAATATTCATCAAAAAAATCTAATGTTGTCTGTTTGGTGGTCCAGTGCTGGTATTACCCACTACAGCTTTATGAAACATGGCCAATCCATTTACAGTGGATGTTTACTGCAACCACTTGTAGGAAATGATGAGGATGCTTGCAATTAAGCAGCAGAGATTGGTCAATAGAGACAGGACAATGCTCTTGCAAGACAACATGTGGCCACATGTCGCACAAACAACACTGTGCAAACTACAGAAGCTGGACTTGGAAACTCTGTCACCCACTGTATTCACCAGACCTTGCAACAACTGACTACCACTTTTTCCAGGCTTTGGACCATTTCTTCCAAGGAAAAATATTCAATTCTCAACAAGCTGTGGAAAACGCCTTTGGTGATTTCATTGCCACTCACTCTCCGGGCTTCTTCGCAGCTGGCATAAACAAGCTATCATTAAGATGGCAGAAATGTGTCAATAGTTTAGGTGCATACTTTGATTAATTGTACTGCTTCCTCTTTGAGGTGTAATAAACTATACTTTTGATTCAAAATAAAACATTCCATATTTAATGACCTAATAGATGAAATTGAAAACATTATGCTAAGTCACAGAGATCAGTCACAAAAAGAACATACGCTGTATGATCCCATTTCAATCAAATGTCCAAAAGAGACAAATCCATGGCACTGAAAGTAGCCTGGTGACAGCCTACGACCAGGAGGATAGCAGAACCAAGTATGTACGGTCAGCTAAAGGATGTGGAGTTTCTTTGTGGGGTGATGAAAATGTTTTAAAATTGACTGTGGCAATAGATACACATCTCTGTAACTATACTAAAAGCCCCTGAATTGTATACTTTTAAATGGGTGGATTTTATGGCATAGGAATTATTTCAATAATGCCATAAAAAAAAAAAATAACCTAGAGACAAGCTTGATCTATACCATCACCACTGTTCTCATTTCTGTGCCCACTGTCTAAATATCTTTTCCACCCATCTGCCCTAGGAAACTTCTACTCATCTTTCACGGATCAGCTTACCCACTACCTCCTCCCCCCTTGGCAGCTTTCTTCCAGAAAGAGAGCAGATTAGCATGTGGCACATCCGGACAACTATTCATAATAAATAGTCCCTCAATGGACTATTCATTTTTAAATCCCCATAGCCAGTTCAGGACATAGAAGAGAAAGAATATGCTCTTCTTGTTGATGAATGAATGAATAAACACACAAGCAAAGACCAAGGAGGCAGAAAGGTATGTTAATGAGTAAGCATCAAGAATGAGTGAGGAAGAAAACAGACCAGTTGTCAGCAATCAAAAGTTAATACTAGACAAACGTTTTCAGCAGAAGCCAGGGTCAAGCTCTGATAGAGACTCTGATATTTCTTCCAGGAGATCTTCTTGTTCTAACAGAAATAAAGATAGCAACCTTTCATTCTATGAAATACATACGGTCCCCAACTTATGATGATTCGACTTATGATTTCTCGACTTAACAAAGATGCGAAAGCAATAGGCATTCAGTAAAACCTGAACTTCAAATTTTGAATTTTGATCTTTTCCCGGGATAGTGATTTGCAGTATAACACTCTCGTGACGCTGGGCAGTGAGCTGCAAACACCAGATACTCCAGTGCACTGCTGTGGTCCCCAATCCCCTGTCCACGGATGATACCAGTCCGTGGCCTGTTAGGGACCAGGCTGTAGAGCTCCGCCACCCACCACCCTCTCCATGGAAAAACTGTCTTCCGCAACACTTAGGAAGGGGGTGGGGCAGAGCAGGAGGTGAGTGGCAGGTGAGCTAGTGAAGCTCCACCTACCCCTCCCCTCACAGAAAAATTGTCTTCAATGAAACTGGTCCGAGGTGCTAAAATGGTTGGAGACCATTGGTGCACTGTGTTGTCAGATGATTTTCCCCAACTGTAGGCTAATGTAAGTGTCTGAGCACGTTTCAGGGAGGCTGGGCTAAGCTATGATGCTCAGCAGGTTAGGTGTATTAAATGCATTTTCAACTTATAATGAGTTTATAGAGATGTAACCCCATCCTAAGTCGAAAATCACCTGTATTGCACACCAGTAAAAAGAAAATCACACTTACTAAAATATGATTAAAAAGTTTTTTCATTTAACAGATGTTATAAAAATTTATACATATAATTGTAGAAAAAGTAAAAAAAAAAAACGAAACTACACATTAAAAATAGGTAAGAAGGAAATGTACTAAAATATTAAGAGTAGCTATATTTAGATGATGAAATTCATGCTCTAGAGATCAGGTCTTTCTAGATTCTAGGTGCTTCCAGGCATGAGTCTGGACCTGACAGGGCAGGTCTTCTCCAAGCCTGAAACCTACCCTCTGGATGTTTTCACAGGTCTCCAGAGACATGTTCTGTGTAACCTGGCTCATTGGGAACGGCTGGCTTCTCAGAGAACTGGCTTAGGCCCCAAGGGTCTTTTCATCCAATTATTCAACAACCCCAGGCTAGGACCTGGCAAGCTGAGGTCCTAACGTTTGCCTTGAAAACGGCTATTTCAAAAGTTCAGAGATTCAATCCTAAGGGCCAGAGGTACACTGTTAATTACGGGAAAATGAAGGCTCAAATGGGAAAGAGGTTTTTGCAAAAATAAAAGAACTTAGTAACTGACTGGGTACGCGAGATGACAGAGCAAAGAATTAAAGGTTTCCAACCCAGAAGGCTAGTACAAAGAGTGACACCGTAAAATAAATGGAAGCTCTAGGGAGGGACAGGCCAGAGAAGAAGAGCATTACCTTCAGCATTAGACATGTTCACTCTAAGATCCCTATCACATGATACGTACAAGCAGAACTGTGCCACAAGCAATTACAAATGCATGAAAGAACTCATAGAAGGTCAGTGATGCTGATGTCACTAAAGATGACAGACAGCAAGCTCTGGGATGGGGAGGACAATCATACACCGGGAATAAAAATCACCTACAAGGTGGAAATATGTCACAGAGGCATAATGGGTGGGCAGGGCTTCAAAAGAGAAGTGTTTGCTTGATTGAATAGTGTGACAGAACAATGGATATAAAGTGGTAACAAAAAGAAAAAACTATGCTGACCTCTTCCCTGCCTTATGAAGCAGAGGTAATTTGCCTACAAGTCACAAGTGCAATTAACATGCTTGACTTAATTTCCTATACATTTCAATTTTGACTATGTAATAAATTACAACCAAATAACCACATTTACATAGATTTTACCACTTGCAAAGCATTTCCAAATACACTGTCTCATCTGACCTCTCCAACAGCCACATGAGATAAGTATTTATAATCCCCATCTTACAGATGAGGAAACAGGGATAGAAAAAGATGTCGTGACTTGCAAAGAGGTGTCACAAGTTAGAAACCAGGAGGCAGGACCACTGATAGATCTTTGGCTCTAAAGGTTGAACTGACGCAATTTGAGTCTACACTATCTATTTCCCATCCAAGGTAAGGTACTGTGATATGGGTTGTCTTAACTCCCACATACAAGGATTATTTCTTTCATAATATCCAGAACAACCAGGCTTTGTACATTTATTCAATGGACTATAGTCGCCTAGTTTCCCCTAAGAAAAATAAATTTTACATTAACAATATTATAAATTATTTCTACCCTTCATGAAAAGGTAGAAAAAAATAGGTGAAAAGGCAAACAACAGGGGGCTGATTAAGAATAGCAAGGGGAGACTGGAGTTGGCCTTACCCTCCCTATCCTTCTATACCAGCTCAACATAAAGCCATTACGTGGGGCCAAAGAAGGCAGGAGGCAGCCTCAGGAAGTGTATGAGAGCCCACCCAGAAGGAAGAGGGTATCCAAGCACAAGCAGGATGAGGAAAGCATCTGTATGAGGGTGACTTGACATGGGTTATCAACACTAGAGAGAAAGGAGGGTTGGGGTGGCCACAAAGAAGAGCAGTTTGGCAGGAGGTGCCAGAGTTCGAACAGGGTGAAAGCATCCACCAAGGCAGGCAGCCCAGCATGCAGTCTCAGAGTCCCAAAAGAGAAAGACGGGCATCTCTGCAGCACAGGGTGTTAGAGCTGCAGCACAGTGAGATGTGAACCTGCACAAAAGGACATCTCAGTCGGAGTGTCAAAGTCCAGGAAGTGAAAAGGGCACCCATACAGGACAGGAGAACATAAATGGGGTGAGGGGTGCATTGTATCCATGCAGGAGAATGGCCCGTGTGCTTTCAGGAGAGCCTCCCTACTGGGTGCTGGAACCCAGGAAGGGTGAGAAGGGTGTTCCTGTAGAGGGGCAGCAAGGTGCCAAGCTCAGGAGTTCAAAAGGGGTGAAAGTTTGAAGAGGAACAGGAAATCTGCATAGCCTCAAAGAACCTCCTCACAAAACACGTATTAACTACAACAGGGAAAAATAACTTTACAGTGGAGAAACCCAGCAGACACCACTTTAATCAACTGATCAAAGTTAACATCACTAATAATGGGACAAACCAAAGTCAGGTGCCACTTGATAGGATGCCCTGAGAGGAAGAAAGCATCACTTTTGAACACACTCCTGCCAAAGATGAATAACTTGAACCTACTCAGCAGAAAATATCAGACAAATTCAAATCAAGTGACAATCTCTCAAATAAATGGCCTGTACTCTTCAAAAAAGTCAAAGATATAAAGGCAAGGAGAAAGAGAAACTGGTCCAGATTAAAGGAATCTTAAAGAGACACAACAACTCAGTGCAAAATGTGATTTCAAATCATATCCTTTTACCATAAAAGGACGTTAAGGCAATAACATGAATGAGGTCAGAGGATTAGGTAGTAGTGATGCCTAAATGTTAATTCACAGTTTTTGATGTCTGTGTTATGGTTTTGTAGGAGAATGATTTTATAGGAAATACAAAAGTATTTAGGGATGATGAGGCATCAAGTAAACAGCCATCGAATGGCTGACGAGAAAAAAAAAAAAGGTTTTTTGTACTGTTCTTGCAATTTTTCTGAAGATTTTTTTTAAGTTTTACTTTTAAAACAAAAAAAAGAGTAAAGAGGCAGGCTGCAACATAAGAATACACAGCTGCCACAAAAAAAAAAAATTGCTAGAGAATGGAAGGCATTATAAAACATGGAACATGACTCTCTAACCACATGGAAGTACTTTTTCCCTGATAGTAAAATGAGGGTCAGGTTTATGGGAATAATGTCAGTGCAAGATCAACAAAAATACTGAGAAAAATGTGCTTTTTTAAAATGTTTATGTTAAAGGAACATTTATTTTAAAAGCCAAGAAAAGAAAAAGAATATTCACATGTAATTATTTTAATAAATCTTTCCCTATATAGGGAGAAATACATGAAGTTGACTCAGAGCCAGGTAATGTCTTTGGTACCTTAAATATTACATGTCTTAGACAACATTCAGACGTTATGATTCTACTATTCACATATTACCCTACTTCCAACTAAAAAAAGAATAATCCAGTTTACCTTCACAGTATTTTTAAATACCTACAAAGTATCCAAGACCCATTCATGATAAGAATACACTCGGAAAATTAGACAAGATTTATCTGAAATAAATAAGGAGCATATACCAAAAAATCCTATAGCTAACATCAAAATGATTGAAACACTGAATTCCTTCTCCCTAAGATCAGGAACAAAGCAAGGATGTCCATTCTCACCACTCATATTCAACACAGTATGGGAAATCAAAACTAGCAAAATGAGACAAGAAAAAAACGTACACGGATCAGACAAAAAGAAATAAAACCATCCATATCTGCAGATAACATGAGTCTATGTAGAAAATTCCAACGAATTTACAAAAAACTCCTAGAATAAGTGAGTTCCGCGAGGTCACAGATCATCAACAAAATCAATTACATTTGTACATATTAATAAGTAAAACTGAAATTGAAATTTAAAAAGGCAATACCACTTACAATTATACTTCTTTGCTCCAAGGAAAATAAAATACTTAAGTATATACCTAACAAAATATATACAGGATCTCTATACTGAAAATTATAAAATTTTGTTGAAAGAAATTAAAGTCTCACCAAATTATTGGAGGGACTTAACATGCTCACGGGTTGGAAGACTCAAGATAATAAGGATGTCAATTCTTCCCAAATTGATCTATAAGTTTAACATTATTCCTATCAAAATCCCAGCAAAGTTTTTGGTGGATCTAAACAAACATTCTAAAAGGTATATGGAAAGGGAAAGTCTCTAAAATAGCCAAAATAATTTTGAAAGAATAAAGTGGGAGGAATCGGTCTACCTGACATATTATATAGCTATGGTAATTAAAACTTTGTGGTTAGATGTGACCAAGGGAGATCCTCCCAGGGATCATATATAAGAACAGCAGATCAGTTAACTGAGGAATTTAATCGACTGCAGGAAGTCTTCGATAGTCACATCCTGCAGACTATGATATGTTTGTGGACCAATGGCTATTTTGAGTTTCTAAAGGGGAGAATTTATTATATTTATCTTGTTCTTTTATTCACTGTAGTTTTTGGTGTGCTGGGGGCACAAATTTTGTCTCTTAACAACAAGCTACAAACAGACCTGATAGAGAAAAGCAGACATCCTGGACTTTCAGGTAGACGCAGTTATGGATGAGAACAGGTATCACTACTATCACCCTTGGAGAGGGGGTGACTGAATTCCTTGTGAAATGTATTCATAAGAAAAGAAGGATATATTTGGATTTTAGCTAGCCAAAGAGGTAGATTTTACAGCAAACCTAGTATCTATTTCCAAACTCCTTCTTCCTTCCCCATCTATACCAGAGGCTAGAAAAGCTAATTCACTTCCATAGCCCTCCTTCCAGTTAGAGGTAGCCATGTGAAACAGTTTGGCCATATGACTGAAGGGGAAGTCTGTTGTGCTGCAAGGCTTCCAGGAAGTCTTTTGGTTCCCTAGTAAAATAGAAATGCTGCTGTTGATCCATGCACCTTCCTGGTTCTTCAAACAGAAAGGTGATACCTAGAGCAGGGGCGGCCATTCTGCAACCATGAAAAAAAAGCCAAGAAAATCACAGAACAATAACCCTAACATTGTTGAACGGCTAAGTCAATGTTGGCAGGTACCTACTTCCAAAGTTCTTCTTATTTATGAAGAATAAATCCTCATTCATTTAAGCCACTGTTGACTAGGTATTCTGTTACATACAATGAAAAGCATCTCTATGTCATTTTGTAATAAATCTTAAAATATTAGTAATGATTATTGCACTAATACTATTAATAACAAATAATATTCCTAGAGCCTTCTAGTACTTTTATGACATATATTCATATGATATTGTATGTTGTACATTCCTATGTATTATTTCACTTAGCCTCTCTGGATCTCATACCTTTTTTCCCATTCAACATGTATTTTTGAGTGCCAACTATACATCAGGCACTCTTCTACGTGCTGGGAAAACAGAGGGTGATTAAGATTTAGTCAAAGTCCCTGCTTCTACCTAGGCAACTTTCTAGCAGGAAGTTGCAAAATGAGACAGATGGGAGATGATCTCTCCCAACACCAACATTTACGATGCAATGAAGCTAGGTTCTGCATATAATACAGGCATTGGAAAAAAGAAACACTAAAGGAAGGGAGCTTTTGCATGATGAGACTAACTCTAGCTTGGCAAGTCAAGGAAGAAAAAGAGTAACAAAAGTGAAGTTAGAATTAAAATAATTGCAAAATAAAAGAAGTAGGAAAAAGGTATGCTCATTCGCATCCTTGAACCCCACACCACCCACCTAAGTAACTGCAGCAAAGAAAACATGGACCCCAAGTTAAAATTTAGTCGTTGGGGATGGAGGAGCACAAGAAAGACAGGTCTTGGAGACAGCGCTATTGTTTTAAGCCTAAGCTAGTAAGAAAGGCTGATAAATTAAAACAGGTCAAAGGGGTAGAGAGTTTCCCAATTACAATTTTTGTAACAACTGACTTAATTTTTTTTACGTATCAGTCTACATTTTCTTCTAAAATGATATTTTATAATCTTTACTACAGCAAAATCTATTCATGTTGAACTCTACCCAGAAATAATTCATTAATTGAAACCCCATATGGAAAATAGATCTAAATATTACAAATCACTTAAGAGGATTAAAATACACAGAACATATTTTAGCCAAATAGTCTAAATGCTTATTAAACTATACCATATAGCAATATATTCCCTTTTTAAACACTACCTATATAACTTAACTCTTCAGAAAGCCCTAATTTTCAGGGATTTGTCACAAGTTGCAAAAAATATTCAAAACTTTTCAATTAACTTAGTGAATTCCACATATTTCCCTAGTGAGAACTGTGAACCATAACAGACTAACATAAACCTCTGGAATTCTTGTTCAACTAACCCATGCAGAAAAGGTAAAATGGATGCATATTGACTGAATAATTTGTTCACTAATAAATTTTTCTCTAGTAGCTTTTTAATATTTGATAGATAAGAGAACCTAGGTAAATAATTTGAGTGCTTCATAATATACTCAAAAGAAGTTTGCTGAAGTAGAATAGAATATGTAAGGTTAGAGTTACACAAAGAGATACCAGTCTCATCTATGGTATAATCTTAGAAAAAGCTATACCTTCTCCAACAGAAATAGAATAATTTGTCCTAGGAATTCACTTTCTATAATATCTTTATCCAGATGCTTCAGAGTTTTATCTTATTGCAACCAGAGCAAAGACAAATATCATCTTGTTGAATTAGGTGTGCTAGGTATTCTGGGAAATCATATTACTATTCAGAAAACAGATGAAGAGAGGAGGTGAGACTATTTTATAAACGATAATGATATAATCTATGCCCAAAACATAAAAGCATTAGAGATAGAATTTTGTATCAACAAAATCATTATTACAAAGAGGATATACCTATTCCATAGCCTACCCTAATACCAGTTGTTGATGTGAATATAATAAACTTAATTAAACCAACCAAAAATTGAGAGTGAATTCCATTCACTCTCTAGGCATTTGGTGCTATACAGAATTAAATACTGAAGCTAATGTAAAAACATTTGAGTACCAAGCAATCTTAATGTACTTTGAAATGTTTCTCAAATATTCATGTCTGTTTTTTCCCCACTATGCCCTTCATTTGTGAAAATGGATGGTTTTTAATTAATTCTAGCCCTCAGATCTAACCTGTGATATCATAACCCAGTTTCAAATGAGTTTGTGGGGCTCAGGGTAGTGGCAGGTTGTTAAGAAACATTACCGTGAAGAGAAGCAGGGACCCAAAGATTAACACATCAAAGGCAGGACTTTCATATTGTATATATAGGATGGAGCAGAAGCTATATACCTGTTGTCTGTCTAGCCTGCCCCTGAGTCAGAAGGGAAGATTATAAGAAGAGAAGACTTAGCAAAAAATAAAAAAATAAAATCTAATGAGTTTCCTTAACTAATGATGGGAAATGATATGACTAATGATGAATGGTGTGTGTGGTGGCTGTCTCCATGGGCCTGAATTCTAAACACCACTAATCCACCACATAAAAAAAAAGAAAAGAAAAGAAAGAAAGAAAGAAAAAAAAGTCTCTACCAAGAGCTCACCAGCCATCCCTTTGTATATGATAGTTTCTCGTCCTCATGGTCACCCCAAATTATCAAACATCTGCTCATAAACTTTGAAAACAAACTTCTTGAATTAAGTAGTAAACACTTCCAAATTGCATAAGATCTAATGTCAAAAAAGAACTCCACAATAAGCTGCATGTCAAAAATTCTCCAGTCTTTCAAAGAAAACATATAAATAATAAACCACTTGATTGTCATTAGGATTCTTGAAAATAATAATAATAATAAAACTCGGCCTAGTGAGGTGGCTCATGCCTGTAACCCTAGCACGCTAGGAGGCTGAGGTGGGAGGATCACTTGAGGTCAGGAATTCAAGACCAGCCGGAGCAAGAGCAAGATCCCATCTCTACCAAAAAATAGAAAAATTGGCCAGGCATGGTAGCACATGTCTGTAGTCCCAGCTACTCAGAAGGCTGAGGCAGGAGGATTGCATGAGCCCAGGAGTTTAAGGTTGCAGTGAGCTATGACGATGCCACTGCATTCTAGCTAGGGCAACAGAGCAAGACTCCGTCTCAAAATAATAATAACAATAATAATAATAATAATAACAACCCAACATTCCTAAAAAAAGAAAAAAAAAAGATTTAAACATAGCTATCACTTACTGAACATGTTCTTTATGCCAGGGTCTAAGAGCTTTAAATGTATAAATTCATTCAGTCTTCACAAGGATTCTACAAGGCAGGTACGTGATTATCCCCATTTTACAGATGAAGAACCTGAGCTTAAGTAACTTGGCCAAGGCTACACATTACCAATTGGTGGAACACAGATTCGAACTTAGCAGTCTAACTCCAGACTCTGCAACCTTAATCACCACTGCTGTTAAATGCATTTAAAAGCACATCAAAATAGATGAATAATAAAATAAAGGGCTACTGCATAGTGCTAATTTTCTCTATGTCAGGCACCATGGCTTAAGAACCAACAAATCTTCCCCTATTAAATAACTATCCCCCCACCTTGATTTACTTTGTAAAACATATACAGCAAGCATCTGGCACTGTATAAATATTTTTTAAATCACTATACCTCTTCTTTAACTATAGTGATAAGATTTTAACAAGGTTTGAACAAACTGCACTTTCCCTTTTCTCACTGAGTTGGGGACAGTATATTGTAAAGGATCACATTTTAAAACCTTTAAAACACTGAACATCTTAAGTGCTACAAAATAAGTCTAAACTGGCAGACTTATGCTATTTCATGATGTCATATCCTATTCCCCATATCCCAGTGCATCAGTGCATAAACTTTTATTAGTTTGCTTTCTTTGTTTAAAATGTTAGCTTATATACTGATTATCTTAAGACTTTTCAAAAATTATCATTCTTCTCAAATAAGGGTCTATATTTCACCAAAACTTCAGTTAAGCTCTTTTTCTGTTGTTACTAAAAGATGAATGAGATTTATACAACAACCAAAGTTGCCTAAAACAATCCGTTTGAAGAAAAGTTATGCTTGCTTTGCCCTGGAAATACAAAGACTTACTTTACCTTACTAATTAACAAAAAACCTTTAATATACATTTCCTTTCCAAAAAAATCCATACGAAAACAGTATAATTAGTCACCATAAATATGCTTAGGCACAAAAACATTTATTGAAAAGAAGCCTGGCAAAGACAAGTGGTTTTCTTTTTGTTTGAGACTATTAGTGAGGGAAAAAAATCACTGAGTCAGTTTCTAATGCAAATGATCGATAGCCAATTAATTCCTTCGTCCATAAAATGAGAGTTGTACTAGATGACACCTAAGATAACAATTAGATATTATGATTGTACTTAAATATAAATAGTAAATTTGGGGAGGCAACAAGGTATAATAAAGGGCTTTAAGGGGCAAAAAAAAACTATGCTGGTCAAAGTAAAAGATGACAGAATAATACAGAATCACTCAACCTATGTTTCTCAAAACCAAATGAACTAACTAAAAGAAATAAAATTAGCAAAGAAAACACCAAGAGTGTTCTAACTAAGGAAGGGGCCCAAACGTAATCTAAAAATTTTGAAAAATGTCACCTGAAAGCAGAGTAAACAAAACTAAGAGCAAATTATTTCAGTAATCAACCCAATGCTATTCTCCATTCCCTTTTTCTACATTATCCATCCAAAATCAAAAAGCAATACTATGAGAATAAAAAGGTGAATGGATAAAATTCTCAAATATCTCTTTGATAGGATCCAATTCTTATTTTTTAAAAAACTACAATTTCAAACATATGAGTAAGAAGGTAGGAAATATAGTACTCGTGAACATTTTTTTGGGTAGGAAAGAAAGACTTGCATATAAAAAACTAGTTAACAAGTGAAAGAATAAAAGTAATTCAGGAATGAAGAAGTCCTTATATGACACAACTAGCAGTAAACCCCAAGTCCATCTAAATATAGAACCACAGCTAAACAAAAGAAAAATGTATCTGTTACGGGATTGGATAAAACTGCCAAAAAATTTTAAAATATTTTTAAAATCCCTTAAGTAGTAGGAGTTGCAATGAATTACAGTTGGAGACATCAATAATAACTCATGTTTAACTTTATATAGATACATATAGAAATATTGATACACATTTGTACATATATAGATTAGTATATACACATATATTTCCTTGCTTTGTCACTGAAAAGGTCTACAAGAAATGATGCTCCAGAAGAACAAGTACACCTAGCACCCAGATATTGGTTTCTAACACCACTCTCCAATAACAGGAACTAGGGCTTCTTGGAATAATGGCTGAGTCTAGGACTGAGGCAGGAAATATACAAGATAAGCCTGGAGCAGAAAGTGCTCAAAAACAAAAACTGATGAGTTATGTCAAAGGGACACAGGAGCAACTGAAAAATCTTCCAACAGCAAAAGCTAGAACAATTGAAGTAACAAAATAAAGTAATACTGAATTTTAACCCAAAGTATAAATGTCTATGTATCTACAATGATATAAATGACTAAATAAATGTCGGAGAAGAGACAAATCTGTGTAGAATTCCAAATAAATTATATAGACACTCCACTCTAAAGAAAGCAGAGCATAACTCCCCACTCCTCAAGTGTAGGCTCACATAGTGAACTTCCTTCCAAAGAGTACAGTATGGAAAGGAGGAGAAAAGAAAGTAACTTGATAGTGCAGAAACCCAACGAACACTACTTAAGCCAGGTTTAAGGTTAACATTACTAGTTGTAAATCATGTTAATATATACCCATGATATGCTATGATGAAAATGGCACTTTACTTGTGCGGTCTTCCTCCCAGTACCCATAACCCCAGTCTAATCATGAGAAAAACATTAGACAAATTCCAATAGAGGGGTGTCCTACAGTATATCTGAGGATATATCTAAATTACCAATAACAAGTCCTATTAGGGTAGACATACCTCCATGGAATCTGATTGACAAATATAATCTAAACTGAAATTTATAGTTACGTAAAATATTTGTACCCATCAATATCATGGAAGTATATTTCCTCATATGAAATTGATAAAACTGAAACTGAGCATGAATTTTAGTGGTATAGCTCTAGAATCAAATAGGACATATGCCATGACACCCTTATTCTCCAGAATGCAGTCATGAATTTGATCAAAATGTTATCAATTTCCAGCATTAAGTCTTATATACACTTTCAAAAATAGATTAAGCTACATTTGAAGGGCTTTTGTATTTTTACTCAGCTCCCACCCATACGTTAGGCTATATCTAACCACTGCTTACAGTTTTATTATTCACACAGCCTACGCACAGACTGCTCATTAGGTGGTCCATCTTATTTAATGAAATCACTTGTACATCTACATTAACAAAACACTGCAATACCATGGTACACAGAGATAGATCTCCCCTAAAAACAAGTGTGGGGGGAAAAGCTTCATGATAATAAAACACTAAGCAATTAAAAGGCTAATATGATATCACTTTCTGAAGCAGCTGATTACTATTATAACAAAAGCAGAGACATCAAATGTCATCCCCCAGTGGTTTTTCTCTTTAATTTGGAAGATAAAGTCAAATATTTAATTTATCTTTTAAAAGTCTACATGTTTTAGAGCTACACGCAGAAGTATATAAGGGTCAAATGACATGGTATCTGGGATTGACTTAAAATTCTTCAGCAAAAACATAAATAAACAAAAGAAAAATCTTAATTATTAGAGTTTTGTTGAACTATTCTCTCTATTTGTGTGTAAGTTTGAACTTTTTTATAATAAACACTAACTCTTAAATATGAAAGAAAGAATACAAACACGTTCAGCAATTTAGTATGTGATAAAGGTGGCATTTTGAATTAGAGGAGAAAAGATAAATTACTCAATAAATGGTATCAGGAAAAACAGTCAGTCATATGGGGAGAAGGAGAGCTGGATCCACCCATCATGCATATATCAAAATAAGTTCCATGTAACTCAAAGATTTAAATGTAAGAAAATGAAACCATTACAGTAACAGTAGAACAATCAGAGAAATATCATCATCATCTAAGAGTAAAAGAAAACATTGATAAAATCAACCATGCAAAAAATAATTACTTTCTTCAGGGCAAAAGCAACCATAAACAACTGACAAATACAGCAAATGGGGGACAATCTGGAAACCCTATCACAAAGAATTAATTTCCCAAATAGAAGAGTATCTACAAATTAGTAAGCATCATCTGATAGAAAAAATGATAAAGGGATATGCATAGATCACAGAAAAGGAAATAAAATGGCTCTTATGAGAAATGCAAATTAAAAGACAATGAGATACCATTTTTTCATTCATCTGATGAGCAAAGATAAAAAGGTTCATAGTACATAGAACTATATTGGCAAGGCTCTGGGGAAACTGCCAAGCTCATACACTGCTGATGGGACTATAAATTAATACAATCTCTATGGAAGGCAATTTTGTAATATTTATCAAAATTATAAATTTACACACCTTTTAACCCAGTAATTACACATCCAAGTATGTATTCTAAAAGTGTATTTACAAGTGTGCAAAACGATACACATATACACAGACATGGTATCACTGTATCTGTCATTTTTGGTAACAGCAAAAGACAAGAAAAAAAACAACATGAATGTCTAGAAAAAAGGGACAGGTTAAATAAACTATCCTATTTCCATATAATGGAATGCAGTAGTACTTCAAAAAATAGAATACGGAATTGTGTAATGAAATGATAGAAAGTGATCACCAAATCATATAGCTAAATGAAAAAGCAAGGTGCAAAACCTTGTGTATCATATGCTAGCTTTTATGTAAAAGAAGGAGGTAAAAAACATATGTGTAAATTTATTCTTATAAATCCATATCCTCCTTTATATATGGATGAATGGATGGATAGATATAAGTTGAAACACTGTTTCTTCAGAAAGACATAGTAGCTAGGGCACATGGATGGAGTCTTACTACTGTATAACCGTTGGTTCCTTCTGAATTTGTGTCATGTGAATAAATTATCTGTTCAAAAAATGTTTTTAATATTTTCAGCTTGATCCAAAAGCATGACAGTAATAGTAAACACCAAAGTCTTGGTTACAGATACTATTAATTTTAAACTGAAATACTTGACAAATGTGTTCATCCTGGGTCACAGGAAAAATCCCCCCCCCATCTAAAATATATCAATAATAGAGTTAACCTCCTGAAAAATAACACTATCACTTTAAAATAATCTTTAATCTCTAATTTGCTCTCCCTGAGACTATCCAAACATCTAGAGAGGTAGCAGGCACAATCTGCTATCCATTATATTCACTATTAATAATACAGATTATCAAGAAGCAATGCATAGTTTCCCTGTAACTTTTCTCTGCACTAAAGTAAAATGATAAGATGGTCACAATTGGAAGAAAATTATTCCACAGTGGGTAGATGTGAACTAAATCACTTCCTCTGGACAGAAAAAGGAGGCAAAAAAAGCAAAAGGTAGTTAAGTGGTTAAAAGAAAGCAACCGACAGAAAGGAAACATGGAAAAGTTTCACAGAGAAATGAAAGATGAGCCCAGAAGTTACTGATGACAAAATAAAGAGGTGGTCATCCTAACATATAAAATATTATGGCATATACAATCAAAAATATATGAATAATCTGCATAAAAACATGGAATGCTGAATACAGATTTCTTTAGGCAAGGTTAATGCACATATAGATTGTTAAATATGCTGTATTAATAAAAGTAACTGTTACCATTTACATTTTGGTGCACCACTGTCAAGCAAATTCCAGAAAGGAAAGCAAAAAGACAAACAGAAAATATGAGAGAAACGTAAAAGGCATAGAGGACCAGTCCACAAAGGCTACCATATATATTAGGATTGCCAGAAATAGAGATCATAAAGAAAATAGAAGTATGGAAATAAAGAACAAAATAAGAAAACTTTCCAGAACTGACAGAATCCACAGAGTCCTAAGCATGAACAGTAGCTGAAAAGTCATCCACACTGGAAATACTCTTCTGATATTTTAGATGACTAAAGCTAAAGATAAAAGAGTTTTAAAGTTTCTGAAAAATAAAAAATATGAAAAGATACCTACAGAAAGAAATCAGATTTGTCATCAGACTTCTTAACTATTAGAATGGATTCTAAACGAAAAAAATGTCCCAACCCTCTGAAGGAAAATGATTTCCAATCTAAAAATTTAGACCCATTCCAACTAGTATGAAACATTTTCAGTCATATAAGAGCACAGAAAATTTACCACCCCATACCTCTTCTAAATTACTCAAGAATTAGATTTTAGCCTAGGCAAAGTAGAATTTTGTTGCTGTTATTTCCCTACCAGTTATATTTTGTTAATTTTTGTTTTACCATCTGGATAAGATTTACGCACAGAGAGGAGAAAAGGAGGGGGAGGGAGAAAAGAAAAGGCCTGGCCTGGTATGGGTTATTGGTCCCATAATGAGTTTGGGCAGGAGGGAAGAGGGAGGGGGCAATTGGACAAAAACATAGCTACATATAATTTCAAGTCATTACTACTAAAAAAAAAAAAAGAAAAAGAAAGTGTTCCAAGAGCCCAGGTGGAGGCAGCAAAAAAGTAATGGCACATATACCTGCTGCCACCACACAAGCAGACAGAAGTCTGTAATGAAAAAAAACCAATGTCCCCCAACCAAGGCCAGTAATTCTGCTATAATTTTGCACATGCTAAAACTTTATTTCATGATACTGATAAACTCACAGACACGAAAAAGAATTATAAATGTCTGCTAATTTTAAGATCTACTTGATTATTTTAATACTGTCCCAAATCCCAAAATACCTATGAAAAATCATTCTTGTAAAGGTTTTGCCTCGTTGTGAAAAGACCTTTACCAACTCTCATTATGTCAGCTACGATCACAAACCACAAACACCAAGAGTTTCATACAGCATTAAAAACAAACCATATTATGCAAATCTTTGTGAATAACTTAAATATGTGTTCATTTCTTTTTTATAACACATAACCCTTTTTAAGAGCAGATAAAGACGCTAAACAAGCATTATTATGTTCCTTCCTGATCGGGTTTCCCAAGGTAGCTCTAGCTCCAATTGTTTGACTAAACCAGTTCTAAAGTACTTGACCGCAGGCAACTTCAGACATACTCTCATTTATCCCATGCTCACAAACTACAAAATAATTGGCTTCCTCTCTACTGGTATCAGCCATAGTTTTAACAGATGGTGCTATTAAATGAGGAAGGTATGGTACTGAATACAACTAATGACTAACCATATGTCAGCAACAAAATAGTGTTCTTGTCAAGGATATAACGCACTGGATTTTATTTACTTGTTTATTTTTTGATAGAGGAGAACATAGTACAATGCAGTTATATAAACTGATACTAACCTGTAATCAGGGACAAACTTTACAAGTACTAAAAAGTGCTAGATTTTTAATTTCTTAAATTTTCAATTTCTTCAACTGTATAAACTATATATATTTATCACAAAGTACTTAATTTCACTCTCACAATCAATGAAAATTTATTTTTATCAGTTCAAAAACTTTCTCACCTTGCCTACAAACTTAAGACATTACCCAAAGTAACGATATTATTTATATGACACTAAACTCCCATCCTCAGTAAATTTCTATCTATCCAAATGGTAATAACTTAGAGTCTACTATACATGTTAATTTATTTCAGAAACACCAGAACACACTCAGATTTCAAGTATCTTGACATATCTCTGTATCTATTAAGAGTTATCTCAGTGTACCAGTATTTAACATTCTTAATAATGCAAAAAAGGCTGGGCTAGGGGGCTAATATCTGTAATTCCATCTGTAATTCCAGAGCTTTGGGAGACTGAGGCGGGAGGATCACCTAAGGTCAAGAGTTGAAGACTAGCTTGGGCAACATGTTGAAACCTCATCTCTGCAAAAAATAAATTAGCCAGCCATGATGGAACACACCTGTAGTCCCAGCTACTTGGGAGGCTGAGGCAAGAGGATCACTTGAGCCTAGCTTGGGCAAAACAGCAAGACCCTGTCTCTTAAAAGAAATAATAATAATAATACAAAAGGCATTGGATGTGTTCCACTCTTACAAAACCCCAAAAAGAAAAAAGGGCAAAATATCTGTAGCCACTGTTCCCTCTCCTAATAACTTTGCTTTTATAGTGTTATTTAAACTGTACTTTAGGGTCAGATAATTTTATTTGGAAAAAGGGCCCTCTGAATCTTTTTTCTAATGCTAACATTGTGACTCCAGGTGCCAGCTGATATAAAAATCTGATCATCTATGCATCATTTAATAAGAATGCATAATTAACTCATTAAAATATACATTTAAAATGCATAACAATTTTATTTTAAAACATGATCATTTCAACAAAATAAGTGTGGGCATTTCAATATTACTTTAGTCAGAATAATAACAGAGGAAACATGAAACCTAGGTTGCATAGGCTATTCAGTCTATACTTCCCTTTTTCTGTTAATTTGGTGATCAGAAGAAACTGACAGCCTAAGAACTACTTTTCATTCTTCATTTTTTGCTCTTTTACTCAAGAAAAGAAATCTTCATCGATTACCTTCAGAAAAAGCAGCCTATGAGTGTGATGAGGTGTAAAGAAAACTTGCCTAGCAATCAAAGTCTCAGGCGCAATCCCTGCTTACTACCTATGACCTAAGTCAACCACCTAAACCCTATAAGCCCCCAAATCTTCATCTTTAAGATGAGATTAATATCACATACCTCATGGGATTTATCAAGAGGACAAGATGAAATAACATATGTAAAGTACCTGGTACAGAGTCAGGGAAAAAGAAGCCCAATAAATAAAACTTCGATTCATAAGGCTCACACAGCCAGAATATCCATCAAAAAACCTCACTGGCAGACACACAGTGTTGCAATTTCACCCAGAATTGAAATAGATTTTTATGAAGCATTTCATGAAAGTTCTCTTTCCCATTTCATATCCAACTTTTCTGCAGCATTTTAGGATCAACTCTTCTGGCCTGATAAATTTTCTAACATGCACTAAGCAGATCTCAAATCAATAAAAAAACAAACACAGAAATAAATGTATCCTTAAGACAAGACCATAGGAATACTGTGCTTCAAAGGCTTCTCTTTTGATTTTTCACTTTCCTCATCCTGCATTTATTTACAAGGGATTCTTTTGGTGCTCAGATAAACTCTACTCCCAGAGTTCTCTATTACCTTCTTGAAATTCTACACATTCAGCTTCTCTAGGTACACAAACCTGCAGAGACAATCAGGTCGATCTTATCTGCTTTCTCTCTTCTCTATGTTCTACTATTTATAAGGAGAAAATCTGAAGAGACATAAATCTTCAATAAAACAACATATCTTACTGTGACTAAGAAGTGGTTCTAAACAACTAACAATAGACTCCCATTACGCAGAAAGGTTTTCTTTTAACTTTCTAAATAATCGATATGTTCTCTGTTTAATCATAGCCTAGTAAATGTTACATGAATATACAGTCTCAAAAACCATACTAAAAGTTCCCCCCTGAAACAACAAAAACCTGAAAAAACATATAAAACAATGATTTTCAAGACATTGAACATAGCACAATGAAGGACAGGGACCCTTGAGAGATGAGAAGCAAATGAAGTGGGTCCTACAATTGCCCCAGCTTACTGCCTTGACAGTGCCCAGACCGGAGCTGTAGTTAAGCAAGGCAGTCCAGAGGACTCCACTCTGAAAAGAGAATGTTAAGAATTTGAGGACACCAAGGCTTGCTATGGTTTGTAAGACAGAGTACTGGAGAGGAGTACTCAGAGTACTCAGTTGAGTATTGATTACTGCACACAAGTGAGGAAACCCAAAGCTGAGGAAAGAATGACCTCAAAAGAATAGAGGTTAACAGTGTCCAGAGCTCACTCAGGGG
>NW_012137303.1:6740946-6742548 GCF_000956105.1 Propithecus coquereli
ATGATCTTTATTAGAGGGACCCCAAGTGGTGCCACCCCCAAGTGATCAATGACACTAGATTAACCTACATTAACTACATTAACTCAAGATATGCATTTAATTATGTGTTTCTGCTCTTTCTCAGATGTATTGAGACTTTTATAATCATGTACAAGGCATTCATCAATAATACTGATTTTCTCACTGATCTAAGTGTGGGCCACAGGGAGAGCAAAGCAAAAAGAAAACTGAAGACTTAGCAATGCCATCCAGGGGAAAGTGCCAGTTCCCTCAGGGCATCCAGGATCAATCTGACTAAAAACATAACTGTTTACCATTCGGCACACAGAATTAGGGAATGAAAACATGCCAGGCTTTATAGAAGGGTGCCTCAGTTTATGTAACACTCATCCTAATCTAATATTGTACATAAAGTGAATTTTAGAAATCTAATACTTTGAATACACTAAGCACGCTTGCTAGCCAGAACTAAAGAATATATAAATACAGTTCCAGAATAATTTATCTCACTTATCTCTCTCCCTCTCCCTCTCCCTCTCTCACACACACATCAATTCAAGTTTTTTTTGATCATTAGATTTGCTCAAGGCAACCAAATCCTTATAAATAAAAGTAAATATCATATGTTGGATATTATTTAACTATCATCTTATGTAAAATTTATTTTAAAATGTATAGAAACCGCTCATATGATAAAAGAAAAATTTTAACAGAAACTATTCAAGGACTGAAGTTTATTCATTCACTGCCTCGACAGTAGTATTCATCCTGAGATCCTACAAACAATAGTGATGCCAATGAAACTGACAGAATCAAATTGTTCAAATACAGAGGCCTCTTCAAGTGCCTAAAACCTTTACCAATATAGTTATAATTGGTTTAACCACACATAGAAAAAAGTAAAATAAGAGGTGTGATTTTCCTCTGCCTTTGCAAATCTGAGGCAATCACTATTCTAAGAAGTAATCAACCTTTGTGAACTTCATCTGAAAAGGAGATTTATATCAGCTTGCTGCCCAGCAAACTTACACATGCATACACTCACATAATACTTAATAAACAGAATCACCTTCTCCAAACAACCACTACCACGAAAAGGACCGAATGATTGGGAAGTTATCCATTATGCCAGAAACAAAGCCTATAATAAAGCAAGAGTCAATATAAAGTGCAGAAGAGTAGTGCAATTTCTTTCAAAACTATAAAACAAATCTCAGGCCACAGTACCACTCCTAAATGATCTAACTACCAAGAGTGAGATTCACAGAGAGAGGATTTGATTCGGCACAGCTGCTAGAATTTGAAACATGCCATCTACCATTTCCAGTATGAAAAGGTAAACTGTCAGAAATGTTTCTGACATTCTGACATGATAGCACAGCTAATTTCTAGAAAGATTATCAGTAAACCAAATGTGCTTAGATTAGTTTTTCATCTTGACAGTCAATCATACAGTCACGCATGCTACATAAGGAGTTAACATTTTGCTCACTATATCTTAAGCTATCAAGGAGACCAATTTTATGCAAATTTTCATCAACTGTAAATGGAGTTGGGTTAATAATCATAGGTCTAGATTCAATATGCAAATCAGATTTAAAT
>NW_012137303.1:6743768-6744979 GCF_000956105.1 Propithecus coquereli
CCAGCTATTCGGGAGGCTGAGGCAGGAGGATCGCTTGAGCCCAGGAGTTTGAGGTTGCTGTGAGCTAGGCTGACGCCACGGCACTCACTCTAGCTTGGGCAAAAGAGTGAGACTCTGTCTCAAAAAAAAAAAAAGAAACAATTTTCCCTTCTAGGGAAAAAGAAAATTGGTACATGACATTAATGAAAGCAAATATTGATACAAAACTAGCCCACACCACAGTTTTCCCTAGATTCCAAATTATTCCAGTGCTTTTTGTGAGTATAACCATCACGAATGTAAGAATTTAAGGAAATACAATTTCATCTTTCTTACAGTAGTTCTGAAACTCTTCTACTGTTCCAATACTTTACAGCTTTTGTGGCCCCCACGTCATCACTCTAAAATGAAGGGACTGCAATTCATATTATAAGCACTGCCAGGTCTGCACTGTGACTCCAGCCGCCATAATGACCTCATAACAGATACTAATGGACACAGAGGAGGGAACAAAAGGAGATAAAGGAGAGAGAAAATGTTGGCTCAGCACTCACATCCTTTTCCACTCAGTAGTGGAACCTTAATGATCTGATCGCTACCACGTTTCTCTCACAGCCTGCAATTAGAGAGACATTTATTTCAATCGTGTCTAAAGCCTTGAATCTCAAAAGAGTTCCTCCTTTTAGAAACTCTATAGATATCCACTTAGCAAGATACAGTTAAACATTACAATAAAGAAAATGAAAATGGATATCAGGCAGGGTTTTCAGGAGAGAAAAAAAGCATAAAAACTCTACATACAAGTACTATTAACAAAATTATGGTGTCCCTACTCTGCCCATAATAGGTCATTCACATATCTGGTCTCTAACGATCATGATGACGTTATTAGGTACAACATAATATAATCTTCATTTTAAAAATGAAGTATCACACTCAAAGTAAGCTGAGATAGTCACATGACTATCAAATGACAAAGCAAGAATTAAAACATGGGACTACCTGTTAATAGTAATAAGAACAACAATAAAGTAGCAGCTGCCTACTACTTTTGGATTAAGTATTTCTTCTTGATACACTTCTAAGCATTTCTAAGAACCTTAAATATTTCAATTTAACACATTAACTGCCATGTGAGTTGTATTTAACTCATGCTAGTTTTGAGCCCAGGACTTCATGAAGCACATGTAACTCACATGTCTTCACCTTGGGAGTCACATGGACTATTTTTC
>NW_012137303.1:6745029-6748706 GCF_000956105.1 Propithecus coquereli
AAAAAAAAAAAAGAAAGAAAGACCCAAATCAAAGCTCCAGAGATGAAACTACCTTAGCTGCTCTTGGTTCTTCACCTGGTAGTGTGACCCAAAACTTTATTCTGGAAAGATGTGAGTCGCAAATCATCCTGCCCTTTTTTGGCCAATGTAGTTTTCTATTAACCTTTACTATTAGGGATGGAAATACTAAGAGATTCCCAGAGAATCCCCTGGATTTCAGACATTGTCTCCTTGACTCCACTGTATAATAGAAACTCAATGTCTCCTTGACTATCAGGATCAATCACTCCACTAAGTAAATCAGCCTCTCTTTTTGGACTATTGGTCCAGTGGTGTAAGGAACCCAAGATAGCCAAGAAGCAATCTCTTAGTTCTAATTAAATGGAACCATTACTGTGTCCCCTCACAGAAACATTCTCCCCTTACAGTCTAAGGTCTCTAAATCAGAGCTCAGCAAAGCTCTCAGTATTTCCAGGACAGGAAGCAAAAGTTCTACAAGCAGGCTATTAGGTAGAATAGTGAGCAAAGCCACTCTCACTTCCACCCCTTGATTCCCAGAGCCATAAATTCTGCCTGTTGTAGAGAAAGCACATATAATGGTCTCTGACTCAAAGTGTATACTACATCCTATAAAACAGAACCCCATCTTTTCATGGTATTGCCTCTCAACGGGCAGTGTAATAAGAGTATCCAGTAAGCCATTCTGTCTTTCTATTAGGCCAGCCACTTTCAGGTAATAGAGTACAGAAAGCCATAATTGTGGATAAAGTTTTCTGTAAGTCCACAGATGGTAATGCAGACAGAAATATTATAGGTAGAAAAAGCAAATTCATATGCAGAATATGTGAGTATTCCTATGAGGATACATCTTTACTCTCTTCTTAATGAAAAAGGTCCAACATAATGAACCACCAGTGGATGGATGGCTGGTTCCCTTGGAGAATGGTGCCATATCGGGGACACAATGTTCGACTCTGCAGTTGGCAAATTAGGCACTCAGCAGTAATATTAGCCAGGTCAGTCTTGTTAAGGGAAAGTCCTTATTGTTGAACCCATGAAGAGCCTTCAATCCTGCCAACATAGTTACTTTTTCATGGGCCCACTGAGCAAGCCTAAAGTTGCTGGAGAAAGAGACCAACATTCACAGAGCACACGGTTCTGTCCACCTCATCAGTAAGAGTCTCCTTTGCAGTAGATGCCCTTTGATGGGCATTCACATGGGACTCAATCTTCATAATCAGTGGACATTCAGAGAGGTCCACACCTTTCTTCCCTAGACTTCCTTATTACCAATCTTCAGATCCTGTTTGTTCCAGGTCTCTGACCACCAAAACAAAACATTAGCAATTGCTCATTAACCAAGGTAGATCTTTATCTCTGGTCATCTACTCCAAACACACTAGACAACAAAATATACTGCTCAAACTTCTGCCCACTAGGTGGATTTTCTTTTGCCACTGTCCTTCATGGTCAGTCTTGAGTGCAGCTTTAGTGCTGCGATGTCTGCTTTTAAGTGATAGCAGCATATCATCCAGACCATTTGTAAACCCAGGCTCAAGTTTTTTCTTTCTTTACTCTAATGGTCATAAAGAATATCCCAGGAAGCCAGAGGCATGAAGTGAAGGAAAGAAACCAATGAAACAGAAATTGGCATCAATGGAGTCTGCACCACTTGCTCATATAACTTACTTATACCTCTGAACCTGCCCAAGCCTGGTATCTTATATACCATTTTCATTTGATAATACCATTTCATTTGGTTGCTGCTGTCTGTGCTCAAGCTATGGCTAAATGGGTCAGACAACATGCAATCCATGATGAGAAACTCAGGCCACATGGTCACCTGAGAGCTCATGATCTGGTGTTCAGTCTCTAGCAAAGCCCAATAGCAAGCCAGGGCTGTTTCTCAAAAGAAGAACCATTATCTACAGAAAAAGGCATAAATTTGCTCTAAAATCCTAGAGGTCTGCTCCACAGTTCTTTTACTGGTATTTGTCAAAGGCAAATAATAAGCAGAAAAAGGAAAAGGTAGAAGGGAAAAAATCATTGAGTACAACCTTTGCTCACAATATCCTCCTTCTTTTCAAATTCAGTGGGAACAAGTGGACGCCACTCCCTAAATCTACATCTTTCTGATATTTAATCAGTAGGACAGAACTATATTCCTCATGAATAAGTAGACCCAAAACAAAGATTACTACTAAGTTTTTCATCCCTGCATTGAGAAATGGGATGTGACCATCTTCTTCAGAGGAGAAAAGCATACAGTGAATATGGTTAAAAGGAATTAGAGGCCAAGATGGGTAAGAAGAATAAAGTGCCTCACTGCTCTAAACCCAGCCCAGAGAACTGATATCCCAGGGTAATGAAAAAACAAGCAGGTGAGGATGCTGAATCAGTAAGTAACCTCTGAGGAATCATGGAGAAAGAAAGGTTAATATGGAATGACAAGAGGTGGGCAAGTGTTCCAATTTTTTAAGCAAAAGTAAACTGGGTACCTTGTCCATTGCCATCAATCCTCAAAAGATTTTAATTATGTCATTTTATAGATAGTTTATAATCATTACAGAAATAAACCACCACCAAGTGGGAAAAAGCCTGAAATTCTGAGGACCAGATAACAGCAAGCTAACCCCATTCCTCCCTAAGGGCTGGTAGACCTTTCTGAATGAACTTTACCACATGAAGGAGCCTAAACCCTTGAAAGTTGGGGTGAGATTCAATCAGTTGACTTTCATATTATAATAAAAAAAATTTTTAGAGAAAAAGAAGAAGGAAAAAAAGTTAAAGTCCAGTAGTCACTGGACTTTAGAGCTGACAAGGGCTTTGGGTTTGTTCAAAGGCCCTCTCTTAAACGCTGATTGATAAACAATGGGAAGCAGAATGGGATATGGCAGGAATTCAAGTCTGTGCTCCCACATCTAGTAGGTATGTATTTTTAGCAAATTACTTCATCTCTTTAAGACTCAGCCCTTGCATCTACAAAACAGTATAACACTTCCTACCTCACAGATCTCTTTTGAGGATTACACATAAGTATGTGCAAAGCTTTTTGCCCAGTGCCTCTTACATAGCAAGTCCTCAATGCTACATTAGCTACTATTTATAAACTATTGGTATCCCTAGTCTTCAGCAGAATTGTGAAATAAACTTTTTCATTAGGTCTTCCTACCTTCTTTCTCAATCATACCTAACCATCTGGCAAGCCAATAACAATTACTGTATGTATAAGCAATAAACATGAAAACAGAATACTGCAGAAAATGGTGCAGGGTTGAATAAATATGATCTGGATTCCAGGCTACCAGTAACTCATTCAATGACTTGGCACAAGTCTCCAAATCTCTATTGGCCTTAGTTTTCTTAGCTATAAAACAAGCTTGAGTTAAATGTTGTTAAGAGTTCTTTCCTCCTTTACAATTCTACTATGCAATAACCACACACAGATTTTAAAGTTTTGTGTTATTAGTATATCTATGCTTGGTCCTCCCAGATTTTTGCTTATATCATCATCATCCTCATCAACTACCAGCCCACTACCAGAGGAGAGGCTCTGAGAATGCTGAATCCTCTCTTCTCCACGGAGAAATTTAAATCAATTCTCAGTTTATTTTTCTTCCTCCCATTCATTAAACTCAAAACTTTAATAACCATTTACTATTCTCTCCCAACCAAAA
>NW_012137303.1:6753296-6754709 GCF_000956105.1 Propithecus coquereli
AGGTGAATCCACCACTGAAGTAAAAACATAACATTAATATGCAAAATATTATTAAATGTATTTGAATAATTCTAATTAATGCTGTCTAGCCTAAACATTCATAATATGAGAATCTGATAACAAAGGCAAAGAAAATTTCTCAATGTGGCAGTAAATATTCATGGAAACAAAAAACCCACCAATAATTTCACACAGGGCTGCCTAAATGAAAAAAAAAAGATACCTTCTTTTTGTAGTGAGATTTTTATGTCATCTGGACCAAGACTTTTTGACTCATGTAAAACCACAAAAGATAATCTTACATCATTAGGTTTAAAATAAATTTAAGCATACAATCCTATAAAACAAAAACAGATAGTAGCTAAACCAGACGAGACATATTGTTTAATTTGAGCTTTCCAGTCTAGTCAAGGAAAATAACAGCTCATTCTTAGGACTATGATATCTACAACAGAAGCAGCAATAAAATGTAAAATAGATGAAAATATTTCAGAAGGAGGTCTCTCTCTGTCCCATGCAACTTAGTAGAGAAGGAGAGTTAGAAAATAAGTTCAAAGTATAATTTTACTAATTTTGCCTCTTAACTTCTGAAAGACTGCCAAAGACACCTAAGCAAAAGCGAAAACAATTCTAATAAAAAATCTACCTCAGAGTCCCTGAAATAGGAGTGCTAGAGGGAAAAACTGAAATAGAAAACTTCAAAGAGATTCTGTAATCGAAGATGCCTTATTCTTCACTGCCTCATCTCAGAGATTAAAGAAGATTTTTAAAGCTGTCCCATGAACACAGAGATCAAACATTCGTAAATGTTTATAATTTTACAAGTCCTAAATTCAAAGGGGGGTGCAAAGAAATAGTTGTTACATAAGGCAGCTAGAAGGAAAGATGAATTCTTGGGTGAGGCAGGGATGGAGAAGGTAGCTTTGAAGAATATACTCTTTGGGTTATAGAAAAGGAAGAGTATTTTTAAAAAGCTCATTCATCAACCAGAACACCTAAATGAACCACATTAACATGAAAAGGGAACCAAGGCACAACCTTAATTTATTTCAACTGAATTTTAACAAGCATTAAAGTCATCAAGTACTTACATAGCATCTACTCTGTAGTAGTCCAAGACTATCATATAATCCTAGTTAGGTCTTCTCTTTTAAAATGAAAATCTCAACAATTCAGATTTTTAATTTCTGAAAGTTTGTACACAATTAATAAGTTGTATTACCTCAGTTAGCTTAGAACCCCCATCCTATAATGAGAAGAGGAGGGAGATAAAAAAGAAAACATTTGGTCCCTATCAACAACAGCTTGGAGCAAATCAACTACTAGGAGGAATGGTCACATAGGTGCTCACATAGGTGCCGATGGGATCAAAAAGACACATTTCTCCTAACTATATTTTTTACATATTAATCT
>NW_012137303.1:6756410-6759632 GCF_000956105.1 Propithecus coquereli
ATGTGAAAACAAGAGTAGCTATCCTTGACTCCAGAGTTTTTGGCCCAAGCAACTGAAAAGACACAGGTTCATTTTACCAAAATAGGAAGGCTATGGAGGACCAGATCTATGGGGCTACTTAAGAGTTTTAGACATGATAACTAGACATGTTTATTAAAGATCCAACTGAAATGCTATGCAAGCAGGGAGTCCAGGGTTCAAATAAAATATATATTTGGGAAGCATCAACTTATAGAAAGCACTTAAAAGCTGTGGAGCTCTATAAAATTGCAAATAAGTGAGTACAGGTGGAGAAGCAAAAAAAGAAGTGCCTTGGGAATGTTCCAACATTTAAGTATCATAAAATGAGGAGGAACCAGCAAAGATAACTGAAGGAACAGCCAGTGAAACAGGAAGAGAACCAATAGTCAAGGGGAAATAGTGTCCAGGAGGCCCAGTGAGGACAGTATTTCTAAAAGGAAAGAGTGATCAGTTATGGGAAATGTGAACAGATAAAGACTATAAGGACTGAGAAGTGACGTTTGCATTTGCCCATGCAGAGGTCCCTGGTGAACTTGACAAGGGCACTTTTAAGTGAAAGGGCCTGATCACAGGGAACTGGAAATAGAAAAAGCAGCAGCAGGTACAAACAACTCCTTACAAGGAGTTTTGCTATTAAAAAGGGAGAAAGAAATGGAACAGCTGGAGAGGTACGTGGTGTCAAGAAGGAAGACTAGCTTAAGGTAGGATATATCACAGAATGTTTGATGATAGGAATGACCCAGTAAAGAGGGGAAATGATCCCTCTGTTGAGAAAGATGAAAACTGCAGGAGCAATGACCTCGAGCAGGTAGGAGGGGATGATTACACAAGTGATAAAGCTGGCCTTACATAACAGTACAGACCAATCGTCAAGTGCTAAGAGAGACCTCAGAGTCTGTATGTAAAATGAATTCACACGGGCAGGTAGATCTGGTGCAAGGAAGTATGGATATTCTCATCTGATGTTCTAAATAATTATGCACCTCACTAGACTGACAGCTTTTCAAAGGAATGAGCTGTTTTAGTCGTCTTTGTGCCCCTAACACTAACAAGCTGGCACACATTAAATTATTCAAGAGTTCTACTGAACAAATACATTCTTAGAACTACCTAACTACCCAGGGACCTCAGCTTAAGCCTTAAAACTCACCAAGGACTGACCAGTGGTTCTGAACTGTGAACACTCAACATTACACAGAAGAAAAGGGGTCACAGCTATCAGCAACCACATCCCACCTCTCTTCCCTTCCCCACACTATACTGCTCAGTAATGGAGTAGGAGGGTTGTGTGCCTGCGTATACAGAAAGTACTTCCTATTGTATCAAAATCCCAAAATAGTAACTATCCACTCCTATTTTAACTGATCTCTCAGACGCTGCCCTGTTTTCTCAGAACAAGCCAACCAGTTCTGCTCTTTCTTAGAGTATAATTGAGCCCCTCTGCCTTTAAGCATACTGTTGAGCTCCTTACCCAAGCCTGACTCCTGTATGATTCCCTCCTCGCCCCCCAGATTTACAGACAACACAGATCTCTATTTACAAAAAATCTTTAGAATTTCTACAGATGTTTAAAATAAGAATGAGGTTAGGAACTAAATATATAAAATGTAATTCATTTCCTGAGCCCCTAAGAGTGAGGATATTGAAAACAAATCAAATATGAAACATTAATAACATAAAAAAAAACAACCAGCAGAACATCACCAACATAACTGATGTTCATTAAAGGGGCAAATCCATATCCTCTAATATATCTAATCTGGGGTGCCGATGGGATCAAAAAGACACATTTCTCCTAACTATATTTTTTACATATTAATCTCTTAATTATTAAATATTTAAATATACCATTTTAGATGCTAATAGAAATAAAGCTGAACTTGAACTTTTCACTACTTTACTCTAGTTCCATTCTGTGGCTACCACTGTAACATCACGTACACTGAGTTCCCTAAAGAAGTGAGAGCATCTTACTCACCTTACTCCTCTGGGTATCACCATGGCCCAGCGTAGTGTTCACCATGTAATAGAACTCATATACTTACTTTTGTTGTCTAAACTTCACCATTATTTAAAACAAGGTAAAACTAAAACATAAAGTTAATCAGGTAGTTTTAATCCATTAAAATTAGACAAATTTCTACTTCATTCTTTAAGGCCTAATTGAAGTGTCATTGTCTCTATGATGCCCTCCCAAGTCCTGAAACAGAAGTCATCAGTAATTCCTCTGTAACTCTATGACTCTGCAACTTCCATCTTCATTTGTGCGCCAACAAAAGCATATCACCTTGACTCTAACTACTATTCATTAACTAAATATTTACTGAGTCTCTACTACAGGCTGGCAATTGTTTTAGGTTCTGCCACAATAGTATCACCAGGCAAGACACTTGCTCTCATGGAACTTAGGTTCCAGTGTGAAGAAACAGATCGTGAAGAAATAAATATATAACACCTCAGCGGGTGATCATTACTAAAAGAAAATAAGGTTAAAGACGAGGGGGTGCTATCTTACATAGGTTAATCAAGGAAGGCCTCTCTGGTAACATTTGAGCTAAGTCCTAAAATGAGGGAAGAAAACAAGTAGATACCTGGGGGAAGAATGTTCCAGGCATGAAGGAACAGCAAGTGCGAGCACATGTTTGGAATGTTCAAAGAACAGCAAGAAAATGAGGGCGACAGTAGTGTTAGGAAATAAAGCAAGAGAAGTAGAAATGGAGTCAGCTTGTCTAAATCCTCTAACTTCAGAATACAATAAAAACGTCGGCTTTCACTCATGTGGCTATTTACATTTAAATTAATTAAAATTAAATAAAATTTAAAATTCAGTTCCTCAGTTGCACTAGTCAGATTTCAAGTGCTTAACAGCTACATGTGGCCAGTGGCTACCATATTAAAAAGTGTAGAGTAGAACATTTTCATTGTTGCAGAAAATTCGACTGGACAGCACTGTGAAATTTGAGCAGAAGAGTGAAATAATCTGACTTAGGTTTTCAAAGAATCTCTGACTGCTGCGTGGAAAACAGATGGTGGAAGGAAAAGCAGGGAGATAAATCAGGTAACTATTATAATCTAGGCAAGAAATTATGCTGGCTTAGACCAAGGTAGCAGCATAAGTGGAGTGATAAAAAATGACAGGATTCCAGGCTGGGCGCGGTGGCTCACGCCTGTAATCCTAGCACTCTGGGAGGCCGAGGCGGG
>NW_012137303.1:6759682-6761005 GCF_000956105.1 Propithecus coquereli
AACAAATTTTTCATTAAATTAGAAAGGATCGTTTTGTTTTCGAAGTTTTTATTCTATTTTTGTAATAAAACACCATGGCCCCAAGGAAAAAAATTTTTTTCTAGTGTGGCAGTCAATGTGTCAAATTCATTTAATACTCATAACAATCATATGGAATAGGCACTATTATCCTCATTTTATAGATTTAAAAAACGGTTCAGAGAGGTTAAACAACTTGCTCAAGGTAACAAAACAAGTGGTTAAGTGGCTCTTGGACTTAGGCAGCCTGGTGCCATCACCCACATCCTTAACTGCTATGCTACACCACCTCTCTAATCCCTAAAATAAAGCAATGCAATTCTACAGTCAATGAATAACTGCAAAACTTTAAACATAAATTTAGACTTCACTCTTAATATTTTATTGAGATATGAGAAAAATTACCAAACAAAATAATTACAAAAGTATTTTTAGTAATAGATTCTTTTTCTGAAATTCAATCCCACTGATGTGCATTAGGAGGCCCTACACTTTCCTAAAGGGCTGAAAGGCAAGCAATGAATCATTTTCTAATCAAACAAGAAGTACTATACAAGTTCCTCGAATGCTGCATGAGAATACTGGCCAAAGGAAACTTGAGAAACAATATTATCAACTACAGAATTAAAGAAACAAAAACTCTACTTACAAAAAGTAAAGTTAATTCAAAGTTAAGCCTTTGAATTTCACTGGCTTTCAGTAAGGGTATCAGTTATATCCAAATTCAAATAGGAAGCAATCTGAAACTTTTCTTCTCAGAATATGTGTGTGTGTGAGAGACTATGTGCGTGTAATATCAATTATAAAAAAGAGGCCAGGCGCGGTAGCTCACACCTGTAATCCTAGCACTCTGGGAGGCCGAAGCAGGAGGATCGCTTGAGGTCAGGAGTTTGAGACCAGCCTGACCAAGAGCAAAACCCCGTCTCTACTAAAAATAGAAAGAAATTAGGTGGACAACTAAAAACATATGGAAAAAATTAGCCAGGCATGGTGGCGCATGTCTGTAGTCCCAGCTACTCGAGAGGCTGAGGCAGGACAATTGCTTGAGCCCAGGAGTTTGAAGGTTGCTGTGAGCTAGCCTGACGCCACAGCACTCTAGCCCGGGCAAGAGAGCAAGACTCTGTCTCAAAAAGAAAAATAAAAGAAAATAAAAAGAAAAAAGAAAACAGGTTGGGCGTGGTGGCCTGTAATCCACTTTGGGAGGCCAATGCGGGAGGATTGCTTACAGTCAGGAGTTCAAGACCAGCTTGAGCAACATAGGGAGATCCTGTCTCTAGGAAAAAAAAACATAAAAATTAGGCGGGC
>NW_012137303.1:6771430-6786632 GCF_000956105.1 Propithecus coquereli
TATCTAATCTGTTTCCTATACTTACTTTCCTGACAAAATATTTTTAATAAAAATTTATGCTTACTAAATCTGCTAAAATTTGACAAAGATAAAAAATATCTTTAATCTCAAAAAATTTGTGAGTAACAAAATTGTTCAGAGGAGTTACTCTCTGCTAAGGCAGACAAATTAATGGGGGGAGCTTTCACTAACAAAAGTGTCTTGATTAGATAAGATAATGCAATACATCCATTATATCTATACTAACAATACCATTCACAAGCCTATAGCTAAGACTCTTAGCATTTCCATTATAAAAACCTGTTTTTCAACTCTGCCACCTGCCATCCATTAAAAAAAAAAAATTGTTCTCCCATAGCATTCAAGTGTTGATCCTGGAAACATTCTACCACCACTCCCACCCACTAAGTGTTTTTGTTCCATAGTAGATTATCATGCAAATAATTTCAAGAGTGTATTTTGTCTTTCCACATTGCACCGGTCTGAGTCAAATATTAAGGTTTTAATCAAGCAAGGATCACAGAAACAGTCATTCCAGAAATACATCAATATGTACTGAAAGTCAGTTTGGTAGGATCTTAACAGTAAATCAGAATATTACTCTTACACCCAAAATAAAAGTTACAGATATTTATGATACTGAAGACATCAAATCTGATAAATGTTGTTCATCTGACTCAAGGAGGAAAAGTCTAACAAGGTAATATGAAGCAGAAAAATGTGAAAGTGAGGAATTGGGTAAAAAGAACTAAATTCATGGTAAACAAAAGCAGTATGCAATGGTGAACAGAATAACCAGGAAAAAATGGGTTAAAATACAGTCTATCTACCCTCTCCTCTCCAGGGTGTTAGCTGGCAACTAAATAAATGTCCAAATGTTAACACAAAGTTTACTTTTCCCAAAAAATTATCCCTCAAAAAAGAGGGAATTATTTTGTATTTCTGTTAT
Source organism: Propithecus coquereli (assembly GCF_000956105.1). NCBI lineage: Eukaryota > Metazoa > Chordata > Mammalia > Primates > Indriidae > Propithecus > Propithecus coquereli. The sequence goes on from NW_012137303.1 coordinate 6,772,380, forward strand.
TAAAGTCCATTATAAAGTCTTTATTAGCAAGAGCTCTTCTTACTCTCTCAATTTCCTTATTTTGAATAAGAGAGTAGCACTTGGAGAAGACATTACCCTGAGCAACAGAATCCCTGAAAGCCTAGAAGTCCCCTAAAACAGTCACTTGAATCAGTAAAACTGCAGTAAAAGCTGCAATGAGATTCAACCCTGATTTGACTCCTAGGGATAGTGTCTCACACTGGCAAATATTGGATTTCATTGTAAACAAGCCTTTCAAAGATGACTTTTTAAAAAAGCATTATAATAAGTGGTTACACTATAGAGATCAACATATATGCTTCACAAGAAGAAAAACAAAACTAACTGTTCTTAAATTATGAGAACAGGCACCTGAGAGAAAATTTCCAGTGACCACATCATAAACAAAACAAAAATATGCCAGATTTCAAACAAGTCGAATGGAACTGAAGCCTAGAAAACTGCGTCAGACAACTCAAAAAGAGGTTCTAGAGAAGAAAAACCCTTATTTTGAAAATACACTTGATGAGTTCAAATAAAATCGCTTCATGAAAAGCCAGGGAGAAGAGTAATATTGTAAAATTATCCTATACACTGCAACTTTAAATATGTATGTATAACATAAATACAGGGATACTTGACAATTTCATCTTCATTTCCAAAGTTTATATATTCGAGTTAGCCAAAACATGTTATTTAATCTTCTCATTGGGAAAATCGAGGCCACACTTTATATTGGCGTCATCTGTGTTTGCCAACTGTAATAATTGAAAAAATAAAGACCAGGATCAAATCTTTTCTATTTTTTTCTAATTATATCCCTCAGCACATAGCATAATATCTCACAGATATTCAAATATGTTACAAAGTTAAGCAACATATCAAATTTTACTTCCTTTAAATGAAAAGGTCTCAATAAAATGTACTGTGAAAAAAAATCAGAATATTTTTATGGGTCAGATACATGAAGAAAATATTTGATCCTCAAAAATCAATTATGAATTTGCTGTGTGTCTATTTTTGAAAATATCTTTATATATACATCTGAATGCACATGTTTTAAAAGGGGTGACCTCCCGAATCCAGGGTCCATAAGGCAACTTTGTTGTATTTTTCCAACCAGGCTTAATCCTTAAGAAGAAGTTAACGTATGTACAGCACTCAGAAAAATATCTGGCACAGAGTAAAAGCTAAGTAAGTTTTAGGAGTTACCATGAATTGCTAAATCAAAAACTCAAATGTTAAAGATTGTGACAAAATCTACTGACTTCTATTTTATTGCAAAAGAAAAAACCTGCAATTTCAAGACATTTAATATAAATTATACATAAGTAAAACAATACCAAAACTAAAGATTATACTTTAATGATTACTGTAGGCAGTTCGCATTGGCTGTAAATCTCCCACTGCTCAATTCTGAACGCTGCTAAAGAAGCCATCATTACTGACCCTGTTGTCTGTCACACTGCTGGGGTCACTTTAACACTGACATTTCATGAGGAACAGCATTAAAAATGAAGGTTAGTGAAACTTGCAGTAAATTAAGAATTTAACATAGTATATAGAATTTTTCTCCAAATATTTACCTAAAGTCTAAGAAAAGGAGTGATATTTGGTTTGCCCAAACCATGAGTTTAAACAAGGGTCTTAAAAGGATGAACACTTTGTAAGAAAGAAGAACAGGGCTTCGTCTCCACAGCCCTGCAGCATCTAACTCAGTTTCTTTTACATAGTAAGTCTACGCTGAAAGGGCTCTATGAAAATGAGTCCTTGTGAAATTCAAAGAATGATAAGGCTTCTTACCAAACAAATACAGGCAGCATATTTTATGAGTTGGTAAATGGCAAAATTACTCCTTTACAAACAACCAGTGTTCCAGGTTAGTAGGAAGCAAGGAGATGATCTACTGCATCTGGGGGACTGAGGCTCTGGAGGTCGAGCTACAAAAACATCTGGGCTTTTCTTGGAAAAAGTAATAAAGTATTTTAAAATGAAAAAAGTAAAAAGGAGACAAAGTGCCAGTGAAACTGACCTAACGGTGAGTTGAAGGGAGAGACACAAGGGCTATGGCACAGTGATAAAAAGGAGAAAATACTATCTAGAATGCTTTAACCCATAGCTAAGGAAGGTGATGGCCAAAAACAGCCTATTTATAACCTGGAGAGGAAGTTTGATAATAAAAAGTAATGGAACTTCATCTTTAAAGGCCAAACAGAAGTAAAAAGCAAGCATTCCGCGAAGGACAAAGGGGCAGAGTAGCCTTGCAGTCAAGGGAAAAAACTTGCAGGCCTGAGAGGACAAGGAATGGCAACAACAGTGCACCTTGACATGGCAAATGATGCATTCTGAGACCTTCCCAAGTTTATGAATGTCCCAGGTAGACAATGGGAACCTCTGCCAGCCTCACTCACTAACCAAATGCCTAGAATGAACCTCATTCCTACATTTATTATTTGTACTTAATTCTCATAACCCCACAACTCCATGAAACTGATATTTTTCTCATAACAGATTACCAAATGTCATGGACTTTCTGGGTAGTCAAAGATAACTGAAACCCCAAATGTTAAATTCACAAATGTCAAGGACCTACTGTAGGTGTGCCCAATCTGAGTACAAGGACATCATGTGGTAGGTATTACAATACTTTCAATCGCCATTGTTTAATTCAGACAGACAGACATTGAGAGACCCTCCCTGTAGTCTCTGATTCCCAGGGCCTACAGCCAGCTAGCCAAGAAGCACCAATTCACTGTAACTACAGGCTTGAATCACCACAAAATTGGTTACACAATCAACTCCGTTGAGGGTTAAGGCACTCACTCTGACTGCTACTGCCACAGATTTCAAATTGTTAATCGTTCCTTCCTATCTACCCCCACCTCCCCCACAAAAAAAAAAAACCGAATTATGCGATTTCAAGACCTATTTTGTGAATTATAGAAATTATAAAAGTTCCAGTGACTACATCTGTTTTGATATTGTGGATCCTTACTAGCCTTTGAAATACTCAACCAGCATCATCACCAGGATCAAGGAAGAATGAGGAGTGTGTTAGGTATGAGGAGACTACGGCATACAAAGCTCTTGCACAGGCTCTGAAACAGACCCACCGGGTTAGATTCCGGGCTCCACCCCACTACCTATGTGACTTCAGTCCAGTCCTTTAACCCCTCACTGCCTCAGTGTTCTCATGTGGAAAACAGAGATTATAAAGAAAAGATTACCACTTCGTGAAGTTATGAGAATGTATGTAAAGCAGTTAGGATAGCGAATGGCACATACCAGGTATTACATAAGTGCTAGCAAGATAAATGTTATACACAAAAAATTCAAAACTGAGCTCATGTAATTCTGAACAGAAAGAAGAGCATTAATTATGAACATAACTGAAACTTAACACAACTAGTCATATATACTTCACAACTGTCTTCTGTGAAGAAAGGCAAGTTCTTCACAACCAGTACAAAAGGAATCTACAATGAGCCACTGCACTGCTCTTCCCTACCCAATGTCTCTTTGCCATTGCCCGTTTACACTTTTCCTCCTGGGTCATGATTTAAGCTCACCAATGCCTGCCATAAACAGTGTTTACTCTTGAGGAAAACAATTTGAATTTTCCATCACAAGAGAGTCCCTTTTGGAAACATCAAGTCCTTCATTCACCAAACATGATAGGGATATAAGTAAATAAGCAATCACAAAACACAATTAAATAAGATAATGCATGTAAAGCACTTAGCACAGGGACTGGCACTCTATAAATGTAAGTTATTAATTCTACTCACAATTCTCCTAAAAAAGCACTATTCAATTTCTCATCTTTAAGGTAAAAATAAATTTGTATTTGATTGCTAGTGAACACATTTTTGTTGCTAGATGCAAATCAGATTTATACTTGCAACAACATGGATGAAGCCCAAAAACATTATTTTGGGTAAAAGAAGCCAGACATAAAGGTACATATTATGATTCCATTTATATGACTCCTAAGAACAAGCAAGATCAGAATCGGGAGAATTGACTGAAAAGACAGATGACAAAATTCTCTGGGGTGATGGAAACATTCTCTACCCTGCTTGGGGGCAGTGGATACATAGGTGTATCATACAAGTGGGGAAAAAATCATTGATCTGAACACTTAAGATTTACGTATTTTATTGGATATGAATTGTGCCTGAAATTTTAGAAAATTTAAAAAGCAAATGCATCAGTACATACTCTTTGTAATTTAGAATAGGAATGTTATACACACTTAGGTGACTTAGAGAAGGGAAGATTAGAATAACTGCCTGAGAAACACGGAATCAAAGACTTATGAGTTACGGCTCAGGGAAGACAAAATATATGTATTTGTTGTTTTTACTGTAACTACACCTAAGAATAAAACCTTTCCCTATCCCTCTTTGCATCCATCTCCTTTTGTCTCTCTTGGTTCTGATCACTGGCTCATTCTTCCCACTCATCTCCTCTAGTCTGTAGTCTCTGCTTACACCACGATACTAATAGAGTTAACAAAAAAGACTATGAATACCCAATCAAAACAGCAATGTTTTTATTAAATAGACCAGCAGCTGTGTGAGCAGAGACTTGTAAATGCATCTGTTCTGCAGGATTTTATGTTTAATTCAATTTGTTCAAATCAGAGCAGCAAAGCCCTATAACTATGGGCTAGACAAGGAAATAGTTTTGCTAAACGGAATCCTACATTAACATGGTGTTTTTTAGAAAAGAATTGTACCTATTCATTCATTCATGCAACAAGCACTTACTGAGCACCTATTCCATTCCAGCTAATATGACCGGGGCTAAAAACACAAAGACGAAGTACAGCCTGGTAGAGGTGACAGACATCTGAACAGATGGTTATAATACATTGGCAGGTTCAATAGCACACTCAGGCCTGGGGTAGTACTATGAAAGCACAGAGCAGGAGATGATTTCCTTTGAAGGCTGAAGCTTTTCTGGAGTAAAAAGGCAAAAAGGGAAAATGAAAAATATATTTATTCCCACCTCACCCCCATCCCACACATGGGGGGCTTCAACAATATCGGTAATGTTTTATTTCTAAATCTGGATAGGCAGTATATAACTATTCCTTATGTGATTCTTTTAATCATTTTCTCTGTGAAATATTTCCTAATAAAAACTGTTAATGCTGTCCACGAAGGAGCGCCTGCGGGCTCTGAAAGCCTTCCCCAGAAGCAGCTCCTTCTCCCACAACAGACAGCTTACAGGTGCTAGGGTGAGCTCGCCAGCAACAAAGGGAAACAGGGAGCAGAGACAGACTTAGGAATCCTCTTGGAATAGCTGTGCATGAGGCCTGAAAAGGCATAAGGAGAAGGCCCACCAAGATACCAAAATATACTGCAAAATATACTTATAAAAAAAGAAATTATAAAACGGGTATGGAGAACATATTCCAACTTCATTTTATTCATACACAGAAAAAAATTAAAATATGTATTTAATACCTTTACCACAGGGGAAAAAAAAAGCTTATTATGAACAAGTAACTCCAATTATTCTGTCAACATTTATTTCACACCATGCCACACACTTATAGAGAAAAGCAAGCTCCTGCCTCCAAGGTGGCTGCAGTGAAGTGGGAGGAGTCAGTCAGGTGAACCGGCCTCTAGAGTAGAATGGGGAGGCTCTAGGACAAGGCCTGGCACAGAGTGCACGGCAAGACAAGGAACAAGGGGAAACAAAAGACACTAAGTTTCCCAACATGTGCCATCTTCACATGTTGGTCACACAAATAAATGCACTACCCAGAAGTAAAATGCTATGGTAGAATGAATAAAAGGAAATGCTAAAGATACTGAAGACTTAAAGTTAATAAAATAACTGCTTTACCATAAAATCTCATGAAACTACTTAATTTTACTGTACTTCCTGCCTGCTATCAGAGGGCATAAAATTTTCAGTAATGATGAAACAACAATTGTTCTCCTACACCATAAACAAGTAATCAAATCCTCTCTCAATAGTACCTCCTAGTGGGGAAAAAACCCTGACAAAATTCTGGAACTCATTTAAAAGATCAATGTGCCACTATCACGCTGAAATTCTACTAGCTTAAGCCAAAGTGACTGAAGGACATGTGCTTGAGCCTTCAGGCAAAGGTAGACTTCTCATGAACAGAGCAACTGTGTGACATGTTCACATGTATAACATAATTGAGATACCTATTCTTCTCTTACTCTTCTCATAGACACTAAATGATGACTTTTAAATCAATTTTTCAGAATCTTCATTTTTCCATTCTAAAAACAATGTTTAATACAATACAAAATAAATCTCTTATATATGTCTATAGCTAAGTGAATTTAAGGTACTTTTGAGATTAATTTTCCTTAATTGACTTTCCTCTTCCTCCTGTGATCTCTCAGTTGTATGCTGTAAGAACAATACCGCTCCTTATACGCCTCCTCCTTCTCTCACTTGAGAGTTTAAAGGTAAGGGGCGAGACAGATTTGTGATGTTTTGACAGAATGTGTTGCCATGGAACCAACCGCGGCGTTCCCTAGGGAAGAGGCTCGTACGGCGGCCTGTGTGTGCGAGCAGAGGACGGAGTCCTCCATTCCCCGCTTCCCCAGAATGTGTTGCCATGGAACCAACCGCGGCGTTCCCTAGGGAAGAGGCTCGTACGGCGGCCTGTGTGTGCGAGCAGAGGACGGAGTCCTCCATTCCCCGCTTCCCCAGAATGTGTTGCCATGGAAATGACTGGCTTGTTCCTTATGTAGCACCATGACCTCATTGCAAATGAAAAAGGAAGAGGATGATTTCTGAGGATTCAGCTGAGAGAAAAATTAATCAGCTAGGAAAAAAAGATTTTAAAACTAAATAGATAATCTAGAAAATATTGCAATGTCAAGTGCTATGCTGACATATTTTCAAAGAACTTTTAAAAGCTTTGACCTCCAAAATAGGAACCCTATAATCAAAAAGAAAGATATAATATTAATGTGAAAATAATCCACAGAAATAACTTGGTTTCTGAATAAATATATTACCACCTCAATCCTTATAAATTATGAGCAAAATCCTGACTTTCCGTGGCTATATTATAAAATTAAATCCACATCATACTTTTCCCTTCCTAAAAGCAGTTTGCTTTTTTCTTTTCTTTTTCTTTTTTTTTTTTTTTGTGGTGCCCCTGTTTATACAGCTTATCCCTTATCACACTGACAAGACTGGGAACCACAGCAGATGGTCCCCCCAGACATAATTCTAACAGGTTTTTTGTGCAAACAAAAGATAAAGAAGGCTACAGCAATGATTTACTGATATCCAAAGTTGAAAACTGACAAAACACAAACTGCTTTTTTCTTACTGTTTGAACTGTTTACCCGTTAAACTACTAAATAAGATAGATATGGCCAAAATTAAATATGGTTTCAAAACTACAAAACCAAATACCCAATTTTAACAGCCATTAAGGTTTGTCTCTGAGTTGCCAAAATGTCCTAACTCACATTTTTAAAAAACATTACCCACCAGTGCCTTTGACCCAGCAAAAGGGGAAAATATTTGCAAATTTCTGCCTTATAAATCCTATTTAGTTGTTATGTTATGAAATAAACTACTTATCTGGATTTTTCTTAAGTAAAATGCATTTGAGTTGAAAATTCCAAAATATTTTCCCAAGAAAAACTCACTAAAGAGGAATTAACTGAACCAAATCTAGAATCTTAGTTGTAGAGCTTCTATTTCAAAATAATCTACTAATTGAACATAACACCAAAATAATCTACTAATTGAACACCAAATGGAAAATGTACCCAAAATTACTCACCCTTCAAGATTAAAGAGTGTTTACACACCATAAAACAGAAGCTACCTCATGACAATCTAATTGCAAAGAGCAGTGTTTTTATGGTTTACCTGAAAATCCAACAAGAACTCCAAACAATAATATATAATGAAACTGACAAGCATCTGAAATAAACTACCCAGACATCAAGCAAAAATACACCAGACAGACCCACAGGGCTCTTTTAATGTAGGTCATGATTGTCAGACCATAGCAAAAACATGGTGACCCTTGATAAAAATTAACCTTGATTACATGTAATCAAGCACATATTTTGCTCTCAGTAACCAGCCCTCTTGAAGTAAGTTCATAAGGCTGCAAGAAGTGGATAGCACAGTCAGCCATGATCTATTATATTTTTAACCAAAGAAAATATCTGGCCCATCACATTTCTATCCATGGAGGTATAGGGGTAGCTTCCATTAAAATAGCCCAAGACATAAGGACTCCATACTGAACTAGGATTACATCCTCTTACTATCTGAGAGGTATAATATGGCTGTTTTTTGGTGGAAAAATTATAAAAGTAAGCAAATTAAAATCAGATCAGGAGTAACAGACCCAATCATATCATCTCTTTTATATTCTCTTTCTGGAGAAATCATTCACAAAGTCCCTGACTGGAGGAGAGGTAGTGTTAAAATGCTTATTTTCCAATTAATCCAAGGTAATAAAACATTTTATAAAACCTTACATGAGGACAAATATTTTTCAATGCAGAACAAAAATGAATATGTTCATATAATATAATTTATCACAGCTAGTTAATGCAGCTAGTAACAGTAAAAGACTAACCAAGCCAGCATTGTAAATCTGAACCAGTATGAGCCAGCTAGTTACACTGCCTTCCACCCCAAAAGCAGATGTTTGATTTTGCTACCCAGCCATCCCACATGAGAAATGAAAACAGGACCAAGTGGGATATTCTGCTCAAATCAGTGCAAATCCATTCCTACTGGAAGAGCAGAGGGAAAAAGCTCATCTCTGTAGGGCATGCTTCATGCAATGGAAACAATGGGTGTTCTCTGTACAAAGTTTCCAAATCCAAGCTAAAGCCACTATACCATGGGTAAAGCACATATATTTCTGAAATTAGGGATATCCAAAATTCAGAAAGTGATAAATGTATTAAGTATAATCTAACCGTTGTTATTTGATGTCTTATATCCTAAAACAAATAGTATATTTATTTCCAAATAGAAAACAAATTCTGTCAAACATTGAAATCTAATTTTTATTTTTACGGCAAAAGTATGGCATTTATTTTAACCCTAAGACAACATATAAAGCACCATGCTGACACAAGAGAAATAATTTTAAATAAGTGCAGCAATATTGTCTTCGAACACATATTAGGTTCACTTCCATCTGCCATCTTTTTTGGAGCATGAAAAACTCCCTAGCTGAAATATGTTTGCTAATAAATATAACTTGAGATTTTCCTTTGAAATTAAACTGCAAAAGTGTTACAAAAACTGTCATTTGCATATGGCTCCAATCACATACTATTCTCATTACGGTCACTATACACAAATTCTTAATACATAAATAACAAACATTGACAAGCAAGGTAAAATAACACCATTGACATTCACAGTGGAAATTTCCAATCTGAAAATGCAGATCTAACATACTTTTTCAAAAAAGGCAAACAGGAAATGTGTAACAATGAGTTACGCAACATGGTCCTTAAAATCCTGAACTTGCTAAATGTCATCATATTAGTAGGAGACTCTGGCTACAAGCTAATTTAATACTTAAATGTTAATATAATTTCCCCATTACTACATCTGCCACGAATGTTTTCTAACCAATAAAAGCAAGTTTAGAAAATGGTATGTAAGGGAGAAAAGGAAAATCCTCTCCACAATATCCTTGTTACATAGATAGTCACACATACATATTATTTCTGGACCTAGTTTTTTTTTTCTTTAATTACTACTATACTTTTAAGAATTTATGATTATCTGACAATAAATAAAGTATGGAATTTGATTTAAAACTCTAAAAATAATATAACTGAAAATTAGTAACTGAAATACTGTCTCACCACACATATGAATATATTTTTATAAAGTATACTTTTACTTAAAATATGCAGAAACTAAATCCTAAAATAAAGAATTCCTTTAGCCACGGCAAAACAAATGACAAAAACAGCACTGGACAAATCTTGTTACAAATACTGCAATGTGGACCCAATATGTATGATGAATAAAGTATAAGAAAGCACTCAGCATTTCTATGTAAACTGCTTCTGAAGGATTATTATGGAATGCACACACTGGCTGAACTTAAAGTGTTCGGGTTTTAAACACTAATTTACTTTGACTATGTGCATGTCAAAATGAAAGATTGCTGTCTGGATCCAGACATGCCGTATTAATATTGAACACAGGCACTCACTTCAGGTCAGTAGTCACTCCAAGTCGACTTCAGCAGGTGGTAAAAGTAATGTACTCATTAAAATGTATGTGTTACAAGGTTATCTCCCCAAAACAGCTCTCAAACAGAGGTAGCCTTGAAACTTAAGCATTAGATATGCTAGAACCAACCTCTAATTGTCACAAGTCTAGAGAAAATTGAACTTACTCTTGCTGCCTAATAACCAATAAATTTAGCTGCTTTCATCGGTCCCTTGAGAGAAGTCAGAGATTTAAATTCTATGAAGCTAACCTGGCTGCCTCCAACAGAGTTAAAATGCTCTTGAACCAACCTATACAGATCAGAATACCATTTTAGATCTAGAGGCCAAATAAGGGATTTTTCTTCATTTTGGATGCCTCATTGGATTTCCAAATAAAGTGAAATTTTACTCCTTTCCTTTGTATTAACTCTATTCAAATTATTTTCCCCTTTTGTGAGATAATAGATTTCAATTAAAACTCAAGATATTAGGCCTGACTTACACCAAAGAGGTTTTCTCCCCTGCCAAAAAAAAAAAAAAAAAAATTACATCTGAACTTCAGCATTTACAACAGCATGAATAACTACTCCCAAGAAGTGCAAATACTTTAAAAAATTACTTTTCAACATCAAAGATAAATCTTTTCCATTTCATGCCTGCAACACTTAGATTTAGATAAGATTATTCTCTAGCTCAGTGTTTCACTCTTTTCTGTCCCAAGTCATCCAATTAATTTACCACCAACAGATAATTAATTCACTTCGTTTTAGTAATATTTTAACATATATAAACTATGTTTTTCACAGAATTTTTCCCCCAAAAAAATGTTGATCCACTTTGTACATAATAGCAGAGTTCCAAAATTTCTAATTAATCACTTCACACTGCTTCATTTCCTTGTTATCCACCCAATTACTAGATAAGAAAACAAGGAGAAGGACAGGTCAACAGAGATAGAGGAAACAGAAGTCTTCTTACAAGGAAGAGACTGTATCTGTCTTGTTCACTGCTGAATACACAGCACAGGAGGAGTATGATGAATATCTAAGAATAAATGAATTTATAAAGAACCAGAGAACACTGGAGTTGAACTTGCTCATTTTATATATGAATAAACTGAGGCTCAGGAATATTAAATAGCTTGCCTATGATCACAAGGTGAGCTGGTCAGCCTACACAAAGAAAACTCAACAGATGCTCCTTTAACATCAAGCTTTTTCTTAATCTTTCTTCTACTTGTAGTATTTATTTTGAAAGATCTAGAGATTTACATAGGCTTATTCTTCCAAAAATATAGGTACAAAGTAGTCCCTCCCCAATCAGGGGGCTAACATTTCAAAAAATCCCCATAGCAGAATATATTTTGGGGGAATTTTAAGATCTAGTGAGAAGATAGGATAGGGAGACCAAAAGTAGAAAAAGAACCTATGGAAGCCTCTATCGATATTTTAAAACTTATCACAATAAAGACATTGCACTAAATGAGTAGACTATAAGGTGACATTTTGCCCTTTCAGTTCATAATGATGGATACAACATTTTTAAGGTTCTCTAACCATCCCTTGATACCTAGAAAATTCGGAATTTCCCTTCTCCAGTTTCATTCAAATGTGAGTAAATTTTTGACTTGCAGCAGATAAAATGCATTCTAAAAAGCTTTCATTGTATCCAAACATTTTTAAGTCCAGTGGATGCCTTTCTTACTTCATGACAGATCCCCATTTTCTGAGGTCCCACCAGGTCCCAGGGACCATCCAACACAGTTTCCTCCCAGCTCTCAGATACAAGATAATAAGTACCAGAGTCCAAAAGTATCTCTCTCCAGAGCTGAAAGGTTAAAACCTCTACATGTTAACCACCAGCCATTTTTCTTCCTTTTTAATTCTCAATCCTCAATTTTCTCTTTTCTAAATTATCTCCAAAGAAGTGACTTAGACATACCTCAGGAAAAAAAGTCTAATGATTCTGAAAGACTTATTAAGAGTAAATTTAATATAATCTACTGAAATTTCACCCAGAGGGAAATAGCATGGGGGGATCTCCAAATTTAGTACCTAGTTTCATATTCAGAGAAAAAAATTGTCCATATTCCATAACACTTTTAGGATTACAACAGCATAGCACCAGAATTAAGCATTCTGGAGACTGGCAGTCAATGCTAATTAATATGACATGCCTAGACTTATCAGGTGGTCCATAACCTACACCAATAATGAAATCTAACTCACTCCAAATGTTCCTGACCGAAGTATAATAAAAGCGTTTCTTTGGCAGGTGGCAGAAAGAATGATGAGTCAGGAAGAAATACTCGAAACTGGCCAGATGCCTCAAGGAATCACCAGTAAGAACAGGAAAATGAAAAGAATCAATTGAAGAAAGGAACAAAGAACAATGTGCCTATTTTACTCAGTCACTTTAAGCATGAAATCTATACTTAAGTGCTCATGAATCACAACATTTGTAAAACCCCAAGAAGGCCATTTACTATGGTCAGGTTCATAAAGTGTCCCAAAACCTTATAAAAGAACTACCTAAACTAGAAAAATGCTAAATTTAATTCTTTCAGGTGGTAACAAACCATTCAATGTTTTATATCTAACAGTAAAAACACAAGTAACACAAACGAGAAACCACCTTTATACTCTATACAAGTTTCACTCATTTCTCATGAATGACATGAATATTCATATAAATTCATTCGACAAACACTGATTGTTTATTACAGGCTAAGTATGGTGGTAGGTATTATGACTACAAGGAAAAAGGACTATCTCTGTACTCAAGGTCAGTCTAATAGGAGACAAATACATAAACAAATAATTGCAACAAAGTCTAATAAGTGCTACAAGAAGAGATAAAGATAATCTAGGTCACGGTAGTGTGTTAAGGAAAAGCTTGATTTGGGGGGCAGGGAAGGAAGGAATAGAGTTTAAAATGTTCAAGGATTTCACACCTGATATTTCTTAATACAGTGCTTTGTTTACTTCTTTCAAAGCATGAAAAAACGACCTGTCCCTCACATTTCTCAAACAATCAAAATGGGTTATTTCACAGATGAAAATTTAAAAGCTGAGAAAAGATCAATAAGTTTACCAATAATCAAATTTGGGATCTTTAGCAAGACCCAAATCTTCCTATTCCTAATCTCGTATTCCTTCTATGAAGTCACTCCATTCTGCCTCACTGGCTACCAAAAGAAGCCATCTATCATATATCCTATCTTGCTTCATTTCCTAATTAACACTCACCACCAGAAAAAGGTGCGCAAAAGAAAAACACAAAACTAAGAGACATTTAAGTAGATTAAAATGGATTAAACACATGTTGAAATTAAACTTCATTAAGTTACAAGTTAATTTTAGGGACTCAAATTTAAAACATTTACATATAAGAGTGAATTTTCTTTATTTATGCTTAATAATAGGTAATATTTACAAATCATTGTCACAATAACCCTATAACCCATTTCAGAGACAAGGAATCACAGGCTTAGAGAGATTTGAGAAACACTTATTCAGTTATGCCAAGTACGTCAATTTAAAAATTACCAAGATTTTCAGATATTTGAGTTAATCAGTGTCTTTCAGATCAAGATGAGACCAAAAATGGGGAGATAACAATTTCAAGATAAAGCTAAAGGGGCATTACACTTTCAGATAAAAGGCCAAATATAAGAAGGAAAAAATATCCCTCCTAAGTATAAATATTGTCCACAGAAAAGATACAAATGATTTATAAGAAGCAGCTTCTGTAGATGAGGAAAGATAATGAAATTATATTTAAGGCATATAAATTATTATTTTGCTTCTATGGAAAGTTTCTTTTAACATTTTTTTTTAAATATTTGAGTTCTCAAATCTGTTTTATGTCTTGGTCTCCCTAGAGACATAGATTATGAAAAAGATTTTCACCATAAGGTCCTGAATTCCTCAACCACAAATAGAATTTTCCTACCAGGGGGACTTTTAGATGCACAACCCTCAAAGTACAGGGAATAGAAAAATGGGTGTAATAAAGTGGTTTCCTT
>NW_012137303.1:6788082-6790100 GCF_000956105.1 Propithecus coquereli
TTCTGTCTCAAAAAAAAAAAAAAAAAAAAACCTGGAAATGTAGTTATTTAGGAAAATAAATCTTTGTTACGTACCAAACCCACAGAATTTTACATCTACAAAAAGAGGTGAAATAGCAATTCAGTTTCTTGTTAAATAATTAAAGCCCTGTTTTTTAATCTCTACAATAAGAATATCCTAAGAGTATATGGCCTCTGAAATATTTAAGTGTCACAACACATTCCTTTTATTTTTCATACTATCCATAGGTCACAGAACCATTGTCAAATACTGGAAGAAAATGTCTAGATGATAGTCTTCAGCTACTGGAACTGTTGCTGAATAATCAAATCCTCCTTTAATTATGCATTTTTAAACAATTCATACAAATCACATATGTATCACATTACTAACAAAGGCAGCAAGAGTGAACATTTAAATATAAGCACATATACTCCCATGAACACAAAACTCTAACTGCCAAGTGTGTCTTCACTTCCCCCAAACTACATATATTTAGTAATTGAGATAGTCACTTCAGTTATAAGGACGGATTTTCATGGAAAGAGATGTAAACTCTTTATTTCCAAGGCATAGTACCCTAAAAAGTGATTTTCAGAGAAAAACAAAAACTGAAATGAGCAAGTTATATTGACTCAAAACAGTTGCTAGTTTTAAATAAACAAAACAGTGAAAGCACACCTGAAATTATCTTGGATTTCTAAACTCACCCAAAAGTCAAGCATTTTATGACAATAGTAACAGAAATGTTTTGTGTTTTTTCTACTTCCAGTAAAAACCATTGGCAAATGCTGTTTATATTGAAAAACTATAGATAGCTTTGATTGGACCAGAAAAAATCCTACCTGTATTCTCTTGCTCGGGTCATAAACTATATTGGACATAGTATGTTCTATGAATGAAAAAATCAGGAAGTTTTCACCTAACTGTATGGGAAGTGTATTTACCACATCCTCACTTAGGTCAAATTTGTATTATCTAATATTTGCATTTCTTAGCTAGAGAAGCTACTCACAGAACTAGGTTCTCTTTTCATCACACTACTGCCAGTAGGAAATTCAAGCAATGAAAGGTTTTGCTAAATTTTCAAAGGTACTCTTAACATAAAATAACTTTCTAAAATGGATAAACCCAGGTGGTGTGACCTAAAAGCCACAAATCATTTATTTATGGCTGTTATGTTTTAATCATTGGATTGTTTTTAGAGGCTTAAAAAAATTAATGGTTTTTGCTATACAAAAGCAACTATGTTTTCCATGAAACATTAGCTGTCACATTTATACAAGATTTTATCATTAATTATGCTGGATTACACAGAAGTTTGTAGCTACAAAATGATTGTTAAATATCTGAATTTCCAAACCATTTCAAAATAAAAATGAAACCTGGTCCTAGTAAACTTTACATGAATTAAAGATCCACCTACAAAACAGAAAATTAAATGTAAAAAATATAACCTCAGTTTAATATATTTGCAGATAAAACATCCAACACACTTTTCCATCAAAAAACGAATTAAAATATTAAACATAGGTAAACACTGCCATCTTTTGGTATATTTAGGAATAGAGCGAAATTCTACAAAAATATCTTTAACACAGATGAAAGGGGATAGAGCAAAGAATTCAAAACCCATCAGTTTATAATTGCATAACATTTAGGCTTAATAAATACATTAGCTTGGGTTTTTTGCTTTATTCTTTGAGAGACAAGGTCTCACTATGTTACCAAGGCTGGATTTGAATTACTGGCCTCAAGCAATTCTCCCACCTTAACCTCTCAAGTAGCTAGGATATAGACACACATCACTGCATCTGGCAGGCTATTTATTTTTAAACTTATAAATATTTCCAAAATCTAACATATTACCTCATGTTTCTTTTCACATCAGTTTCATGAGGTTGGTAGAGTATCAATTCATTTGAAAGAAACTGAGGCTCAGAAAATTTTAATGACTGACCCAGAAATCCCACAGTTAAAAATGGCTAGTTTTTATATTCTAACATTAATTCATTATG
>NW_012137303.1:6790150-6791070 GCF_000956105.1 Propithecus coquereli
GACTCAACTCTCTTTCCTAATTAAAAGCTCACAGTGCTTGGAGTACTTACTATTTTCAATGAATGTTCAGACATAACAATCTTATTAAAATTATGTCTATTTTATAATTTCCTCCATTACTAATGTATGCTTAAAGAAATTTATTCTGAGATACATTTTTCTTGCTCTTTTCCAGTCCTTGACGCAGACTGGTGAGTGGTACTATGGACTAACAAGCATATTCAACCAACATAAATGATTGAAATAAAAAAGCTATAACGTATTAACATATCTAGGCCACACAGAAGGGTCACAAGGTAAGATCATCAGCATAAATTAGCACATTATTACAAGGCATCTAAAGGAGCCAAACAAAATCTGCATGATAGATCTTTTTTTATAATGACTACAATGCTGATTGATTGAATTTCTTTTAATAACAAGTATTATTTGGACAAAAAATATTGCTAGTCTAACAATACATTTTACTACGTCAGCTCCCACCCTGAGATGCAAATTTGAAATTATGGACAGCCTAGGTATGTATGGAGAGGGGGAAATCTGTTGAAACCATTTTGGGGACATTAAGCTGTCCTTGTCCATTTGTCCAGAAACAAAGGCTAAAAAAATAAAAATCACTGTGGAGCATGTTTGCTTTTCCTTTTCCTTTTTTTTTTTTTTTCCAACAGAGCCTCATTCTGTTGCCCAGATAGAGTGCAGTGGTGTCATCATAGCTCACTGCAACCTCAAACTCCAGGGTTCAAGGGATCCTTCTGCCTCAGCCTCCCGAGTAGCTGGGATCACAGGTGTGCGCCACCACACCCAGCTAATTTTTTCCATTTTTGGTAGAGATGAGGTCTCACCTTGCTTAGGCTAGTCTAGAACTCCTGACCTCAAGCAATCCTTCTGCCTCCACCTCCCAGAGTGCTAGGATTACAGGA
>NW_012137303.1:6794129-6796074 GCF_000956105.1 Propithecus coquereli
CCATATTTATTCTAGAACACCCTCACAGTTCCTTCATTTTTGTAAGCTAGCTGACAATTCAGCTTTCACATGCAAAGGAGAAAATATTCTCAATCATCTATCCTTGTCTTTGACTCACTTCTTACTATGAATTTTACTTAAACTGCAGTCATCAAATAGTTCTTTATAGAGCAGACTTTAAAATCACGGTTAAAACATAATGGTTCCATCTTAAATTATACAGTGACTCAACTAAAAAGAACAGAAAGAAAACAGCTAATAAGATCACCAAAATGGCTACTGAAAACACTGAAGGAGTGAAAACAAAGGAAGAACCAGAGGGATGAGCCACAAGTACTACATTTTCTGTGAAATGGAACTCCACGATGAGAAGCAATAATTAGACGCTAACTCAGAAATGTATTTAGCTCATTGATTAGCCTTATCTCTTGTCTGCAGTACATTCAAGTACAGTATAAGACATGAAAACTGGCAAACACATTTTGAGCTATCTCTAAATATGACTTAGTGGGGAAGACTGAACTAACATGCTAAATTTTTGAAGGATTTCATTTCACTCCAAAGCTCTTTTTCTCCCCCCATCTTTAGGAGGGCTGGATGCTCACCCTCAAGAGTAAACAGCATTCCAGATCTTCTCTAGAGACTTAATTTCCTTCTCCTATTTCTGAGTGGATGAAAATCCCATTTTGAAAGCCCTTAGTTTTATTTCTCTCTGCTTTATTCCCCGGGTAGCAAGGGAAAAAAGAATGAGAAAGTGCCATGCTCATCCCCACCCTTATAATATGCCCCTTTACCGATCGTTGCAAATAATTTAAGTGCATACATGTAATACTCCAAGATCATCTCTCTCTCTCTCTCTGCAAGTACACAGGAACACACACAAATAAATGGAAATATATATATAACTGTATTTTATTAAGTTTGAAGGAACATCAAAATTTCTAATACTGAATCCAATCCCATTAAATTGAAAGAAATCACTGCTTCCAATTTAATAAGAATGGATTAAATTAGATTTCTGATTCAATATAATTTGTAGTGACCATGACAGGGAAAGTGATAGTATGAGGATCTTATCCAAGACATGTCAAGACTATGCAGACTGGACTTGACAGCCACCTAAATAGGATTCTACTGACAAACCCAAGGGCTTCATGCACACACCCTATGTTTATTTAACCTTTAGAATATAATTTTTACTCTTCCTTAAAGATAAAAAATAAAGTTACTTCCATGCTTTATATTCAAAATATTGCTTTTACTTGTTCACTACTGCACAAAAAGAGACACTCGAATTTCTACTTTGTGCCAGGTACCATGTTTAATGATGACAATAATACCAAGTACACATTGAACACTTTATATATACTGACTCATTTAATCTTCAGGAAGGACTACTGTTGTCACCTTCATTTAATAAGGATACTGAGGCACAGACATACTGTCATTTGCCCAAAGTTATATATCTGATAGATGGCAATAGCTGGTTTTATAGTCTGGCTAAATATTAATAGCTGGCTACAGTCTGCTCTTACTCACTAAGCAACAGTGTCTCTGAGATTTCAAAGGTAAAAATGAGTAAGATAGAAAGAACTCACACACCACAGGAAAGAAAATGTAAAACAGAAATTACCCTAAGATAGGAACTAGCTGAGGTGTCTGTCTCTGTCTCTCTCTCTGAGCGAGGAGACATAAACTAATGGCAGCTGTGCAAGTAGAGTTGCAGCTTATACAGGAGTTAAGATCTAGAACAATCAGATTAAGTAAAAATCATGTATGGTCACAATTATCACAAAAAAAGCCCTTAAATCAACCATAAATATGATATACATGAACTTGTGTATACAACCCTGTGCAAAAATTGTTAAACTCTTAAATTTGAGAATGACTAAGCTACAATGAAAGAAGGGGCAAAAGGAAAGTCTCTGCAAATGCCTGGACATTC
>NW_012137303.1:6797754-6800698 GCF_000956105.1 Propithecus coquereli
TAAAATACATTAAAACACCTTTTTGAAATGTCATATTCCACTAAAGCACTGCAAAATTTAAACAAAATTCTCAACATATAGAATTTAAATTGTAGGAACTTGACTAGAGAATCCTGTAACTTGAATAGAGAATCTTTGTAATATAAAGTATAATATAATTCCATATGGTAGAAAAAGCCATTTTCTCCCCTTTCTCAGTCATCTCGGACTCATTTTAAAATAAGGACAACCTCCTGACAAGATTTCACAGGTAAAATAGGTAAATCAGGTAAATTTTATGGGTGAATCTAATGCAAATTATACTTGATTAAGGTGTTCAAAATTTATAGGAAAAACACTGGTCACAATATGCAAATTCAGCTATGCAATATCTTTACCACAGTGCTTTTCTTAAGGAATGTATATAGTTGGCTCCGTTGACAGTGACATAACAACATTATTGTACTTCCACAAGGTGTACTTATCCCTGAGGCTACAAAGACAACAATGACAGTTTTCCAGAAAGTTACGGCAACTAATTATATGTATCAGTGGACTTCTATGTATCAAATTGTAGCACTTTTAAGACCCTACCATATAAATGGTTCTTCAAGTACACGTGTCCACATCCTGCCAAATGAGGGAGTCACTCATTAATACACACACGGAGACACATCCATACAGACAATATGCCCTACTTAATTCTCTTAGGTTGACTTTCATTGCAATCTTGTTTTACTTAGGAAATCAAGTCTATTCTCCACAATTTCCACTCTTAAAAATGTATTTTAACCCCCTTAAATTGCTGCTCATCTTCCACAACTTCAACCAAAACATTTTTTATTTTGTCACCATTCCCAAACTACTTTCCTCGACAACAGGAAAATGTGGTGTGAGGAACAAATCATCTTAATTCCTTCTTAGATCATAAAGGGGTTTTTCCTGGCTCAGGCTAGCCATTCCAGAACTCCAAGTATAGGATTCCCAAATCCATTCACCTGGAACACAAGGTCTGGTCAGAAAAATAAAGGCTGTCTAGTTCATGCATTTACTGTTTCAACTCCAGCTGTTTATTACACATACCTGGATGCAATGTGCCTAGAGGTCTCATCTGACATTTAGAAATCTCCAAATTACTTTCCCTCCTCAAATCCTAACATTGTTGTTTTATTTTTGTTGTCTGGGCAGATAAAAGGTAGGAAAGCTACCAAACCTATTTAAGACTTCTATCTCCCCCTCCTTGAAACCTGAGTCCGTTGGAAAGAACTGAGAGATACAGCTCAGTTATCCAACAAGCACTGCCAACTCTGCCACAATTGGCACTTCACTCTTATTTCATTGGGAGTCATTCCCTGAAAAAATGTCTACTTCTACTATCCCTATGCTGTCAGATCCTCACACAAAGGCAGCTATGAATATGATTCTCAACTTCCTACATGAAATAACAGTGGCAAAAATGACTAGAAAAATATTAAGACTTAATGAATAATAACCTCGATTCATACAAATAACCTAAGAATATTTCCACAGTAATCAGGGAGGAAAGGTGAAAGTGAATTACTGGCAAGTTAAAGGAAGTACTTTTAAATAGTGATTTTGAGACTTTAGTTTTGCAGCTCATAGAAGAGACAGAGAGTGTGTTGTGTGTGTGTGTGTGTGTGTTTATAAAAGTTTATAAAATTAGCTGGAAATACACATATGAGGACATTTTACAGATCAACAGATAGAGTTCCTGTTTTAATAACTCTTTCCACATTTAACTTCCAAGCCTCAGAATAATGCCAACATTCAACTACATCTATAAGCTGACGGTCACCTCTTGCATTGCAGACATGCACATGATCGGAGTAGAATTTATTTTCACTATAATTCCAGATGGACTTCAGAACTTTAAGATAAAAGGCATCACCTTTAGCTACAAAATACAGTATTTCTGTGAGGAAATAGAATTACATTAAGAAAAATGTACTATTCAACACATAACTAAATACCTCATTGTAAATACTTATTACTAATACATATAATTTTAAGTCAGAAATCAAAATGTCAGGATACTTCAAAATAATTTTTAAAAGCCACAGTTAAAGTCTGTCCTGCCTTTATCTTCAGGTACAAGCTATATAAAATTAGCAATAGATATAAAAGTGTTTCGCAACCTGTAAGACACTATATAAATGTAAATAATCATGGTGATGACGAAGGAGCAAGAAGGCTAGATTACAGAGGTATATTTGAAAGCAATTTAACAGCCCTGTGCTACAGTTGATGATCCTTTCATTGGATTCCACTAGAGGTTCAAGAAGAATACAAAAATCAGGAAGATTTTTTTACGTATGTTCCACTGGGTGATGACTTTATATTTATGATTAAGGAGGCGGGAATGGACCAGGTAGCTCTCTGCTGACGCTGCTGTCTATACCTAAAGAAACAGCTTACTTCCAACTCCCAGCTCAGCACTGCAATTAATAAACCGAACATGTCACTGTGGTACAGACTACAGTGGTATGTATTCTTCCTCTGCCCTCTAACACACACACACACAGGGAAAGGCTTCTAATAAGGGTCACGTATAAAAAAAAAAATCTTAAAAGGGAAAAAATTTCAAAACGTTGGGTAGCAAAAACTACTCTAATAAAAGCCATTAATATTAGTAAATTTATTCTGAACTGCCGTTAAAACATCACCCCTGAGAGACCAGAGAGCATAATGCAAAGAGGTGAGGCTGTGCTGACACACCTGTGTCTCAGTGTCGGCTCCAGCACATATTAATAGGATGAAGTATAAGGTCACGGGTCTTCCTTCTCCGTCTCAATCTCCTCAATTTTAAAATATGCAGTAACCTCATGCCACAGTCATTTCATTTGATCCTTGCAACAACAGTGCTTAACACACAGTAGGCTTTTAAGCAATTCAGCTCCCCTATCTAAAAATGTGTACGGAAATCCTGATTTCACTTAGAACTAGC
>NW_012137303.1:6801574-6837440 GCF_000956105.1 Propithecus coquereli
TTGACATTATCACAAAGCATTGCTAAAATATAAACTGTAAAAGTTCTTTTAATAAAGCAGGTCCTACTCCTACTTCCCATATATTATAAAAAATGAAAGACCACATAAAGCTTCAGCATTTACTAAAAATAACTTCTAAGATTTAACATAGAATATGAAAGCTTTTCCTTTGCCAAAAAATACTAAACTTCTTGTCTTCTGGAATCCATGGCTAGTCCACTTTCTTATCTTCACGCCTCCTAGCACTCTACCCTGTAACACATATCATCTTCATAGAATGTTTGCTCAATGAATAAACTATATACAAACACACGAAAGAAGCTACCAAGAACTTTAACAGCCCAGCAATTTTTAAATGATTTCTCTGAAACTGTGGGCACCCAAGCTAAACATTCTATTCTGACTTGAGTAATTATGAATTGTGAATTAAGATTTTATTGATGAAATTATTGAGAGTTGTGAGGTTCTGAAGAGATCAAAAAACTATAAGAATCACTGCTACTCTTTCAGAACTCCTTTAGAACTGTTTTCAGAATCAATTAAGATTAACAAAAATGTCTATTTTTAACTAAAACGGCATTGTTCAACATCACAGCGCATACTTTATTCACCAGATTTGGCTTCAAATGACCTGCGACCATTTCTAACACTAAATGTACTCTCAAGGAAGAGTTGCCATCAATGAGGACACTGAAAATAATTTACCAACATCTCCAAAAGAAATAAACCAAAAACAATAATCAAAAGATTGCTGAAAAAAGACGTAGTCTACAAAAATTACTTACTTGAAAAGAACACATTCATGGAATGTATGCATTCAAGTCATATTTCTTTTAAAAACCATGGTGCCCACAGGGAAGTTTATTTGCTTCCCATGATACTGATTTAATTATAATATGCATCCACGTACCCATGATACAATTAATTGTTCTGAGTTTTAGGGACTAACATCATTTCTCCTCAATAGGTTTCATTATTTGAAACAGAAGCAAGCAGGAGTTATTTTAAAATAGTTTATTTAAAAGACATGAAGAACCTTTTTCCTCACAATAAAAAGGGTTTGAAAAGAGGCAATGAACAATTAACTGCTCTAAGCCTTTATGAAGTTTTATTATGGAATAATTATATCCTGGATTCACATAGTTAAAAGTAGCAATTTCAAATATATGCCCACATAATCTTTCTTCCCCAAGTAGTAAAAGTATCTATAACTGGTAATTGAGATAGTTTTAATTTCTCTGCATATTATTTTTAATAATCTCTACATATTATACATAATCTATATTTTATATCAATTATACATTTAATTTTAGGTCTATATTTGATTAATAAAAATAAATAATAATTGTTATAAACCCCCATTATTCCATAATAATGGAAGAAACTACTGGCGTAGGCAATCCAGAAATTATTCATATCATATATCTAATCTAAATGTAAGATCTAGAGATTTCCTTACATGTCTTACAAAAGCTAACATCATTTATATTTCCTGGGCCTACAGCACCTAGACTAGTGGTCCTATATTCTGCTGCATGCAAGCTAGACTAATTAAAAACTGACTATGAATTTCTAAAGTGGGGACAATCAACAGTAGATAAAATTAATGCAAATATATATAAGTAATACAAGTATATAAAAGTAATACACTACATTAGCAAAAAATTTTTCATATTCAAATGATTGCTTCCTTAATTCTCCCTTTTTAACTATTCTCAAATAAGAAACCAAAATTAGGTGTGCATAACAAAGCTTAATATTCTTGCATAAAAATATCAGGACTGTTACTTTATACAGAAGAATACTGTCATAAGGCCAAACACAAACTGCTAATGGACTAAAATTTAAAATGTATTAGATATTCAATATCAGGTAGAAAAAGTCAACATCTGATTTTTTTTGACGTTTTAGGACATTATCTTAAAGGCTATTTTTTTTTTTTTTTTTTTTTTTTGGTGGGGTGCCCAAGGCCAGGGCCAGGCCCATGGTCCCAGACTATTTTTTTAAGGCCATCTTAGCCAGGCATGGTGGTTATGTACCAGTAATAAGATATACTGACATCATAACCCCTGACATGACACATTCAAAAGGACAGAAAAACACTCTGTGCTCTTTCTGCCAAAAATATATAACCTCATTCTAATCATGAGAAAACAGACAGACCCAAGCTGAGGGACATTCTACAAAATAACAAATCATTTTCTTCAGAAGTGTCAAGGTATTGTTGTCTTCAGAAGAAATAATGTTTTCTTTACAAATGGCAAGGTCACAGAAGACAAGAAAAACTGAGGAACTATCACAGATTGGGGAAGACTAAGGGGACATTACAACTAAATGTAAGTTAGGATTCTAGATTGGATGCTGGAACAGAAAAAGTTAATGGGAAAACTGGTAAAATTAAAGTAACATCTATAGTTTAGATAACAGTACTGCACTTATGTTCATTTCCTGGTTTATTAACTAAAATTATGTAAGATATTAATATTGGGGAAACTGAGTGAAGGGTAGACATGAACTCTGTTAATTCTGTTTTCAGAAAGTCTCAACTTAAAAAAGGTTTTTTAAAGTTTTAAAAAATGATATCCATAGTTATCTAGGCAATTATAATAGTTGTTTTGCTTTAAAATCATTAAGTTATGCTAAAATATCCTTTAATCTCTGAAGCTAGAATACATATCTCCAAAAAATTTAACTCTCAAAAATTTTAATCAATAAAATACATTACAAATCTCATTACCTGTAATTTTATAGCCATAAGCAGCTAGCTGTCCAGCCATATATTCTCCATCTGAATTATTATGAGAACAACCCCATGTTCGTATCCAGATTTTCTGTATGCCTGGAATTGTGCTGTTAAACAATCAATGTTTTAAAAAGTAAGTCTCATTGATTTTTAGAATAAAAACACTAGATGATTTCAGGGCATATCACAGACAACACACACACACACACACACACACACACACACACACACACAAACTCACTGCAATCAACTGACAAGCTATCCATTAAATACACCAACTTAATTCAAAATCTGTTGTTACATCAAAACTCTAAAAATCAAGATAAAATAACCACAGAATTTTAAGAAGACTCTCTATATAAAAAAAAACCTTTTTCTCTAAATTATATTTTAAATTCATACTACTAACTTACTAAGTTCAACTCCTAGAAAGGTATTACAAATAAAAATAGCCAAGAAAATGGTTCTAGCAGCAATAGCGAATAAAGAAAAATTACGTATATTTGTTCACAGACTCCTATATACTAGTTGCAATCTTTACTTTAAAACTTAGATATATAATAAATAACAACCAAATTAAAAACTGTCACCCTAAAGCATTATTGAAAGTACTCTATCTATAAAAATCAAGTTCTAAAAAAATGTAACATTTTTAGGAAGAAAAAAACAAACTTTCAACTTGGATTGCTCTAATAATGTATAAGTAAATGGAATTTACCTTAAGGACATGTTCAGGACAAATTTGATAAACATCAGTCATTAAACTATAAGCAAATTTAAATTCAGAGATTGTAAAGGCTTAATATTCCAAACAAAATAAGTATATTAGAACTTTTCAACAATTTACTAGACAAACAAATACAGGCTTATTAAAACTATACAACTACATAATCCTTTCTAGTTAGATTGTATTAGAATTTCACTGACTAGAGACCTGATAAAATAGCATAAGCAGGGCAATAATTTCTTTGTGCCCAATGTCTTTAGTTGATCCATAGGTATTTATAAATTTGCTAAGAAAAAATCAAATGTCCAAAACAATGTCTCATAAGAATCACAAATTCTAGCCAGGCGTGGTGGCTCACATCTGTAATCCCAGCACTTTTGGAGGCTGAGGTAGGAGGATCACTTGAGGCCCAGGAGCTCGAGACCAGCCTGGGCAACATAGTGAGACCCTGTCTCTACAAAAAATTTAAAAAGTTAGCCAGGCATGGTGGCACACATCTGTAGTCCTAGCTACTCAGGAGGCTGAGGCAAGAGGATTGCTTGAGCCCAGGAGTCCAAGGTTTCACTGAGCTGTAACTGTGCCACTGCACTCCCACCTGGGTAACAGGGCAAGACCCTGTCAAAAAAAAAAAAAATCACAACTTCCAATAAAAATTTGGAAGTAACACAATTACATATTAACTACAGTTATATCAAAGAGATTTCTATTGTCCTAGGCCCTGCCTGCAAGGAACATCCAATTTGACATCTTTTTCTTTTTTAACTAATTACCTTGCCAAATTTAAAAACATTAAAAAAAAAAAAAAAAAAAGGTTGGGTATCCCTAATTTAAAAATTCGAAATCCAAATACTCCAAAATCCAAAACTTTTTGAGCACCAAAATGATACTCAAAGGAAATGCCAATTGGAGGGTTTTGGATTTTCAGATTAGGGATGCTCAACTGGTAAGTACATAATGCAATTACTCCAAAAACAAAAAAAAATCCAAGATACAAAACACTTCAGGTCTCAAGCATTTCAGTTAAGGGATACTCAGCCTGTATTTCCTGTCAAAAGTTCAAAGATTCTAAAAAAGAGATATTGTATATATCCCTGGAAAGAAACTGAATACAATTTCAAGGAAAAAAGCTTACCTATCACTCGGGGGTCTGTTTTCCTCTTGCAAATAGTTTTGGGTATTTCGCCTTCGTACCTTTGGAACAACATGCTTTCTCGCAAAATGCCTATCTTGTGGCTTCGAATCTTCCTGTGACACGATATCTTCTATGTCATCCAGTAGTGTATCACAGGATGCAGAAGGCATCTTCTCTATCACATAAAAAAGTTATAAATAACACAACCATATGAAAATTAACATAGCATCACCTATGAAATATTCTCACCAAACTTGAATCTAATCAAGCCTTTAAATCTAACTTGGAGTTTACACAAAATGCAGGAAGAAAAAGAAACACAAGGAAACCATCAGACAAACCCTATTGATAGTGGGATTCCAAGGTTCAATAAATTTCTTCAAAAAATTAATATCATGGAAATAAAAAAGGAGAAGAAGTGTTCAAGACTAAAGAAAACTTAAAAGCCTAACAACTAAATGCAATTTATATTCTTGATTGGATCTTTGTTCATTCCGCTGTAAGATATTTTGGGAGGGAATAACTAGGAAGATCAGAATATGAACCGGATATTAGATAATATGAGAATATTACCATAAATCATTAGATATAAAACACTGTCTTTATGTTCATAAAATTTTTTTTAAAGATGCATATTGATTTAAAAGTAAAATGTCATTATGACTATAATTTAATTTAAAATATCTCAGAAAAAATAGAGTAAGACAGACAGAAAAACATTTACAACTTTTAAATCTAGAAAATAGGTCTGCTGATATTCAATATCCTATTCTACTAGTCTGAATGTTCAAAAAGAATTTTTTTTTTTTGAGACAGAGTCTCTCTCTGCTGCCCAGGGCTGGATTGCAGCACCATCATTATAGCTCACTGCAACCTCAAACTCCTGGGCTCAAGCCATCCTCACATCTCAGCCTCCCAAGTAGCTAGGCCTACAGATGCACACCACCAAGCCCAGGCAATTTTTTTTTTCCATTTTTTGTAGAGACAGGGTCTCGATATTTTGCTCAGGCTGATCTCAAGCCCCTGGCCTCAGGCAATCCTCCCACCTTGGCCTCCCAAAGTGCTAGGATTATAGGTATCAGCCATCAAGCCCAGCTCAAAATTTTTATAATTCAAAAAAGAAAATGCAAACACAGCTTCCGGGAAGATAAAGTAGACATACTTTTCCCTATCCCTTCAGCAAAATACAACTAAACTAAACTGAACATCATTTTTAAAACAAATATGTGACCTTGAAAGGCAGAGAGAAGGAGGCAGATGGCTAGGGACCCAAGGAACATCATGGTGAGTTCCTTGGGTTTTCTTTTGCCTCCTATATCCCAGACTTGGAACTGAAAAAGTCAGCAATCCAGAAATGCCAACAGATGCAGAAAATAAAAGCCCCCAACAAAAGCCTGCTTTCGCATCAAATAACTTAAAAAAAGGGCAGTTTAGGAAGACAGAAAACTTATAAATAACAACCATTCTTCTCCAGCCAAACACACATAAGCTGTAGTCCCACTCCCCAGGCAAGCCACAATGGCCAAGTAGGGAACCTTGACTTTCACCCTGTCATGAAGCACCCAACACACCCCACCAGGGTAGAATCAGAGGCCAAGGAGGGACCCTGGACATTCAAACCAACAATCAACCAGTAACAAAGACCCACAGGGTCAGTGGAGACCAAACTTATATACAAGTTTAAAATAATTCCTATCAAAATCCCAAAAAGACTTTTTTGGGGACACAGATAAGACTATTCTAAAACTTATATGGAAAGGTAAAGGAACTAATATATCTCAAACAATTTTGAAAAGAAAAAGAGTAAAGTAAGAGGAATTGGTCTACCTGATTTTAAGGCTTATTAGATAGCTATAGTAATCAAGACTGTGGTATTGGTGGAGGGACAGAAACACAGATCAACAAAACAGAACAGAGAACACAGAAACATACCCACACAAATATGCCCAATTGATTTTTCACAAAAGTGCAAAAGCAATTCAATGGAGGAAAGATAGCCTGTTCAACAGTTAGTGCTAGAGCAATTGGATTATTTATGGATCAAAAAAACAAACCTTGACCTAAGTTTCATATTTTATACAAAAATTAATATAAAATGGATCACAGACTTAAGTGCAATACATAAAATATAACATTTTTAGAAAAAAATCACAGGAGAAAAATCTTCTGGATCTATAACTAGGTAAAGAGTTCCTAGACTTGGGGCCGGGCGCGGTGGCTCACGCCTGTAATCCTAGCACTCTGGGAGGCCGAGGCGGGCGGATCGTTTGAGCTCAGGAGTTTGAGACCAGCCTGAGCAAGAGTGAGACCTCTTCTCTACTAAAAAAAATAGAAAGAAATTATCTGGACAACTAAAAATATATAGAAAAAAAAAAAAATCAGCCCGGCACGGTGGCTCATGCCTGTAGTCTCAGCTACTCGGGAGGCTGAGGCAGGAGGATCACTTGAGCCCAGGAGTTTGAGGTTGCTGTGAGCTAGGCTGATGCCATGGCACTCACTCTAGCCAGGGCAACAGAGTGAGACTCTGTCTCAAAAAAAAGAGTTCCTAGACTTGATACCAAAGCACAATCTATAAAAACACAAATTGATAAACTGAATGTCAAAATGTCAAAACCTTTCCTTTGATAAAGACCTTTTTTTTTTTTTTTTTTTTTTTTTTTTTGAGACAGAGTCTCACTGTGTTGCCCAGGCTAGAGTGCCGTGGCATCATCCTAGCTCACAGCAACCTCAAACTCCTGGGTTCAAGCGATCCTCCTGCCTCAGCCTCCCAAGTAGCTGGGACTACAGGCATGCACCACCATGCCCGGCTAATTTTTTCCTATATATTTTTAGTTGTCCTATTAATTTCTTTCTAATTTTAGTAGAGACGGGGTCTCGCTCTTGCTCAGGCTGGTCTCGAACTCCTGAGCTCAAACAATCCGCCCACCTCGGCCTCCCAGAGTGCTAGGATTACAGGTGTGAGCGATAAAGACCCTTTGAGAGGATGAAAAGTCAAGCTACAGAGTGGAGAAAATACAAAGGACTTATCTAGAACTCAAACACAACAGTAAAAAAAGAAACTCAATCAGAAAATGGACATGAAGCATGAAAAGACATTTCAAGAGTATGTACAGAAGGCAAATAAGCACATGGAAAGAGACTTAACATTAGCCACCAGAGAAATGGAAACAGAAAGTACAATGAGATATCACTACACATCATTAGAATGGCTAAAATAAAAAACAGTGAAAACGTTAAACACCAGCAAGGATGCAAAGAAACTGGATCATTCATACAAGTCCCATGGGAACATAAAATGGTACAGCTACTCCAGAAAACAGTTTGACATTTTATTAAAATATTAATTATGCAACTATGATGCAATCTGGCAATTGTACTCCTGGGTATTTATCCAAGAGAAATAAAGACTTATATTAACACGAAAATCCATACATAAACGTTTATAGCAGCTTTCTTTATAACAGCCAAAATCTAGAAACAACCCAGACGCCCTTCAAAGGGTGAATAGCTAAACAAAGTGTGGTACATCCACACAATGGGGCATTCCTCAGCAATAAAAAGGAATGTACTATTGATACATAAATCAACCTGGGTGGATCTCCAAAGAATTACGTTTAATAAAGTGAATCCTAAAAGGTTACACACAGTGTGATTACATTTCTATAACATACTTGAGATGACAAAATTATGGAAAAGGAGAACAGGTTGCCAGGGATTATAAGGAGGATGGGGTGAGAAGAAAATGGGTATGACTATAAAAGAACAATATGAGGGATCCTTGTGGTGACAGAAATGTTCTGTATCCTGATTACATCAATGTCAATATTCTGGCTGTGACACTGTATTTCATTATATATAGTTTTGCAAGATGTTGCCATTGGTAGATCTCAGTAAAGTGTACAAGGATCTCTGCATAATTTTTACAACCGCATGTGAATTTATAATTATGTTAAAATAAAATAATTAAGGAAAAAAACTATCTAGAATAAAAAGACGAAGAAAATATACTGCTGGAGTACACTTAATGATAGTACTACTACTACTACTGTATCCAGACACAAAGCAAGTC
Organism: Propithecus coquereli; assembly: GCF_000956105.1. NCBI lineage: Eukaryota > Metazoa > Chordata > Mammalia > Primates > Indriidae > Propithecus > Propithecus coquereli. Next base: position 6,810,246 of record NW_012137303.1, read on the forward strand.
CTTTACAGGGTCAGCTCATCGACCATTCATAAGAACCCTATGAGGTAGGTAGTATGATTGTCCTCACTTTAAAGACGAGCAGACTGAAACACAGAGTAGCAATCTTGCCCAAAGAAGCAAAACGAGGATTCCATACCAGATGAGTCCAAGCCCACACGCTGCACAGTACTCTACTGCCTACCTAACGTGTGTCTACTGAATGACCACTGTTCCTCTTGAGTCATCTGAACCAGTGTTAAGGATCTTATATTCTTTCAGTTGGCCTCAAGCCTTTCTGATGAACTTTCCTTCTCTTCATTTACTAGATTCCCATCTTTCTATTCACATCATTCCATTAACAGAGTGGTTTCTAGCCAGGCTTCTTTACTCTGTAATACATTCTTTACAACCATGACACATTGTGCACTGTGAATCAGAAAACCTGTGTTCAAATCTCAGCTGGCTTTATGTTGCAAGAACAAAAGATTAGAAATAACCCAAAAGTCAATCGATAAAGGACTGGTTAACATGCATACCGCATGGTCATGGTGGGATTATCAATCACAGACTTTCCCTTCCCTAGACACAGGAAGGGGCACATGACTCAAGCCTGCCAGAGTAACCTATCCTCTTGGCCACAATGATCCATTCAGAGTGGGTCATGACAAGCCCAGCCAATGAGAATCACTGCGAGGACTTCTATGCCAGAGCTAACAGAAGAGATGGCTTCTCTTTTCACTGAAGTGGCTAAGTTGGGAGGATGTCAAATTGGGGATTCAAGGGCCATCTTGCCTGCCACTGGGAGGAAGCCTACCTAAGGCAAGCAGCTGAGTAAAGCTAGAAAGATAAAGAGCCCTACTGACATTGTTGGAGCACCTGGATCCAACCAATGCCCGAAGACAGATGCAGCCCTGCTCTGCCCAGTCATGAGAGCCATACAGCCCCTCTGTGGCTTAAATCAGTATGAGCTGGGTTTTCTGTTCCTGCAAACGAGAGCCGTGGCCAACTCAGCAATTGAGGTAAGGCAAAATGAAGCATGGTAGTCTTTCCCAAACTGGTTCTCTTTACCTGAGATATGGACTACCTAAAAAAATGATTCTGTAGTCAAATAAATTTAGGAAATTCTGCTTTCTTCTAGATTCACAGTGCACATTGTTAACGACTGAGAAGAACTACAGTAAAGAAACTTTAAACTCATTTAGGAATTTTCTGAAAATCCATTTCTCACATATCTCCTCTGAGGAAAGATGGGAAGGAAAACAGAAAGCCTGAATAACAAAGACCCTCAAATCCCCTCTTATGTCCTGCACAGATGGATGACTTCATTCTTTTACCAGAAACTGGTTCTTTGTCCATATCCTGCCTTCCAATCTGTTAATGAACGAACTGTCCACCTCCCTAAGAGAAATCCTTCTACTCTGACCAACTCAAGCACAGAATTCCAGCAATGTTCCCTCTTCCTGCATCGTCACTACCTCTCTACTTAATCATTACCATCTACAAATAGCTATTTCTCCCATTTAAGACACAAAAACAAAAGCAAACACCCCCTCTCAATCCCATTTCCTCCTGTTTTTATCTCTACCACATTTCTCTCCTTTAAACAAAAGCTCCTTGCAAGAGCTGTCTATGTGTACAATCTCCAGTTTTCCCTCCCATTCTCTCATTGAACCAGGCTTCCACCCACACCACTCCACCAAAACTGACTGTTGTTGAGTCCAATGACTTCCAACGACATACACAACAATCAATTCTCAGTCATCTTATCAGACCCCATCTGCAACATGTGACATTATCAACCATTCCCTCATTAAGGCATTTTCTTCACTGGCTTCCAGGAAACCATACTCTGCTAGTTCTCCTCCTCCCTCATTAGCCACTCCTCAAATCTCCTTTGCTAGTTCCTCATCTCTCCAACTTGATATCAACGTTCCCCCATGGCTCTGTTACAGGACTCTCCTCTTCTCTAGTTTCAGGCACTCCCTAGGTGACCTCATCCAGTCCCATGGCCTCAAAACACTAACCATATGCTTACATAACCAGCCCCACTCCTTCCCTGAACTTTAGACTCGTATGTTGAACTGCTGATTTGACACCCTGCTTGAATGTCTAGTAATTATTTCAGACTTAAAAAGTCAAAACAATCTTCCTCTGATAGGGACTTAAAAAAAAAAATGTCAAAACTGAATTCCTGATCCTCTCTCAACTTTCCCATTTCATTTAAAGGCAATCCCAACCTTCTACCTCCGCGGTCCCCAACCCCCAGGCTGCAGACCTCTACCAGTCCATTGCCTGTTAGGAACCAGGCCTCACAGCAGAAGGTAAGCGGCGGTTGAGCAAGCAAAGCTTCATCTGTATTTGCAGCTGCTCCCCATGCCTTGCATCACCGCCTGAGCTCCGCCTCCTGTCAGATCAGCGGCGGCATTAGATTCTCATAGGAGCACGAATCCTACTGTAAACTGCACATGCGAGGGATCTAGCTTGCACGCTCCTTATGAGAATCTAACGCCTAGTGATCTGAGGTGGAGCTGAGGTGGTGATGCTAGCACTGGGAAGCGGCTGCACATACAGATTATCATTAGCAGAGAGGTTTGACTGCACAATAAATGTAATGCACTTGAATCATCCTGAAACCATCCTCCCACCCCACCCTTCCCACATCCGTGGAAAAACTGTCTTCCATGAAACCCATCCCTGGTGCCAAAAAGGTTGGGAATTGATGTTCTACCTGCTAAGGCCAAAAATCCTAGCATCATCCCTGACTCCTCTCTTTCCTTCACCCTAAATCCAATCCACCAACGAAACCCTGTTGGCTCTGTCATCCAAATATATTCAGAATCTACATGTGACTACACCCACTGTTACATTCTTGGTCCAAACTAACGTCAACTCTGGCTTGGATTTTGCAGTACATAATGTCTTTGCTTCAACTTTAATTCCCCAAGAGCATGTTCAGCACGGAAGTCAGGGATCCCTTTAAACCCCAAGTTCATCTCAAGCTTCTGATTAAACCTTTCCAATGGTATTCAGAATCAGAGTAAAAAGCCAAGCTAAGCATAGTGGCTTGTGCCTATAGTCCTACCCACTTGGGAGGCAGAGGCAGGAGGATTGCTTGAGCCCAGGAGTTCCAGATTGCAGTGAGCTGTGATTATGCCACTGCACTCCAGCCTGGGCAACCGAGCGAGACACCAGCTCTTTAAAACAACAACAATAAAAAAGTCAAAATTGCTACAAAGATCTGCAAAGACATAAACAATTCTGTTACCTCTATGACCTCATTTCCTACCACTCTCCCCATTCAGCCACACAGGCTTCCTTGTTATTTCGTACTCACTGGGTACACACTCATTTTCACAGTCTTATTCTTGCCTGGAATGCCCTTATTCAAGACACCTGAATGACTCATTCACTCAAGCCCTTCAGGACTTTGCTTAAATGTCACAAGGGAAGACTTTCTGAGCAACCCCCACCTCACTCCCCCACACACTTCCTATTCCCCTTCCCTGCCTGTTTTTTACCTACAGCACTTTATCACCTGCTTACATATTTGTTTGGTTTTTTGGTTTGGGGGGTTTTTTTTTAACTGTTTATCTCTTTCTACTAGAATATATACCCCATGAGGGTAAAGGTTTGTGTGTGCTTTGTTTACTGCTTTATCCCAGGTGCCTAGAACTATGTCTAGCATATTGCAGGTTCTCAATAAATATTTTTTAATGTAGCTGGGCATGGTGGCACACACCTGTAGTCCCAGCTACTCAGGAGGCTAAGGCAGGATTGCTTAAGGCCAGGAGTTTGAGGCTACAGTGAGCTATGATTGCACCATGACACTCCTGTCTGGATGACAAAGTGACACCCTGTCTCTAAAAACAAACAAACATTTTTTAATGTAGGTTACACAGTCTAATAAGATACGGATATAGATACTCTGAAGAGGCCAAATTAGTTTCTGACTCAGGGGACTTCACACTTGCTATTCCTCTGCCAGAATATCAGCTTCCAGATATTTGTATTAATATGTCTTGCTGTCCACTTCCGCACTCAAATAACACCTCCTCAGAGAGGACTTTCCTAATCGCTCTATCTAAAATAACCACCTTGCCCAAGCATGTTTCATTTTTCTTCATAGCACTTACCTGACACCATATATATTACTGCATGTGTCTTTCTCATTACAATGTAAGTTCCATAAGCACAAAGAATCATCTCTTTTTCAGTCCTGTCGCTACAACACCTCTGACGATGCCTAGCACATAGCAGACACACAATATTTACTCACTATATGAATGAATACAATGCTTAAGTTGAATTTAATTAGTCTTCCTATAACATGGGAGGAAATTCTTACACTGGGTGGAGAATTGAAGTAAATGCCTAACCCCTAGGATTTCTTCTATCACTATTATTCTATCAAATAAGTGAGAAAGGCTAAGACTAGGTAATATCAATGTTACTAAAGAACTACTGAAGAATTATGAATAACTGAATGACATTAAAAGCCAATTTTTTAAATTGCACAATTTTTACATCCCATACACAACTATGTATGGATCCACTGAAGAGAAATGGAATGGAAGAAGAGGAATGAAAGGAGTTCACTGCAGTAAACATACCCTATCATTACAGAAGTTAGGAAAGTGGAGAAGGTTGCTAAGCTCTTTATTTTACAGAACTGAAGTCCAGAAAAGCAAAAGGATGTGTACACTGATAGAGATAGAATTAGAAGCTAGGCCTCTTCTCAATACCATGCTCTTCCCACTACGGCCCTGCCTCACTGGCAAAGCACAAACAATGCAAGAGTCTAATATGACACAAACAAGTAAACACATCCCAGAAAACAATGGGCAAAGGAAAAACAGGCAATTCACTTAAGAAATACAAACAGCCAATAAAAATAGGAAAGAATGCTCAACCACACTAATAACAAACATTGAAATGAGTTATTTTTCAACTACCTCACTGATAAAAGACTGACAAAAACCCTACTGTTAGCTGAAAGCATGGTAAAACTGGTATGCCCTTTCTGGAGGGCAATCTGGCAATATATACCAAACTTTAACACATGTATATCCTTTGACCCAACAATGCCATTTCTAGAAATTCACTCTAGGGAGACAAAGGAGACAAATATAATGCAGAGGTTCCTAAACCTAGCTGCATATCATAAGCACGTAAACAATCTCACTCACCATTATTAATAAAGTTTTTACTTCAAACACATTGGGAGAGGGAATTATTTAGCCTTCAGAAATATTTAAATAAGTTATAAAAATGGAAGTTTGAAAATAAAAGGAAAGCAAGATAGTTAAATGGAGCAAAAGGATCACATAAAATGTTTTCTCAAAGGTAGAGAAAATCAAGTTTGATAAAGGGAATAAAAATAGTAAAAAAAGGAAACATTGAAAATGATATCAGAGGATGCAATATCCTAGAGTAGTGGTTACTTATAAAGGTGAGTTATTAGGGGAGCTTCTATAATATCAAATCCCCAGGTTCCATTCTGAATTAGAATCTCCAAGGGTAGAACTGAGGCATGTGAACTTAGAAGCTGCTCAGGTAATTCCACTAAACATCCCTGATTAAGGACCACTATTCTGGCTGGGTGCAGTGGCTCATGCCAGTAATCCCAGCACTTCGGGAGGCCGAGGTGGGAGGCCAGGAGTTTGTGACCAGCCTGGGCAACATAGCAAGCCCCCCTCTCTACAAAATATTTAAAAACTTAGCTGGGCGTGGTGGTGTGTGCCTGTAGTTCTCGTTACTCAGGAGGATGAGGTGGGAAGATCGCTTGAGCTTAGGAGTTTGAGGTTGCAGTGAACTATGATGACACCACTGCACTCTAGCCCAAGCAACAGAGCAAGACCCTGTCTCAAAAAAATGAAACAAAAAAGAACCACTTTTCTCCCACAGCAGTGGTTCTCAATCTTGAACATCCATTCTATTAACCTGAGGCGCTTTTGAAAATTGCCAACACCTGAGCCCTAGGCCAGCTGAATCAATCGCTCAGAGTGGAGCCTGGGCATCAACATTTGTCAAAAATTTTGCAGTAATTCTCATGTGTATAGCCACAGTTGCAAACCAATGTCCTAGATTAATGGTTTTCACAGTGTGGTTTCCACACACCAGCAAGACTAGTCACATCCTAGGGAACTTGTTAGAAATGAAAATTCTTGGGCCCCACTCCAGATGTACTGAATCAGATATTTTGAGTAAAGCCCAGCAATCTTTAACAAGCCCTACACGTGATTTTGATATGCGTTGAAGTTTGATAATCACCGTCCCAGAGTTATTCTTTCATAAAAATCACCTAGAATGCACATCAAAAAATATATTACCTGGTCAGCTGATTTTCAACAAGCATGCCAAGACAATTCAATGGGGAAAAAAAAAGCCTTTCAAAAAAACCACCCGGAAAAAACGGAAAACCAAAAGCAAAAAAAGAAACCGGAACCCCAGTTCAAAACAAAAAAAAAAAACAAACTAAAAAAAACAAAAAACCAAAAGGAAAAACCAAAAACATGAAATTCTTAGGAAAAAAATAGGTGTAAATCTTCATGACATTACAGTAGGCACTGGTTTCTTAGGACACCAAAAGCACAAGCAACAAAAGAAAAAATAGTTTAGACTTCATCAAAATTAAACATTACATGGTTCAAAGGACACCATCAAGAAAGTGAAAAGACAACCTATACAATGGAAGAAAATACTGGCAAATCATATATCTGGTAAGGGTCTAGTATCTGAATATATAAAGAACTCCTACAACTCAACAATAAAAAGACAACCCAATTTAAAATATGGGCAAAGGATTTGAATAGACATGTCTCCAAGGAAGATATAAAGATGGCTAATAAGCACATGAACAGATGTCAACATCATTGCCATAACGGAAATGAAAACAAAGGCACAATGATATACCACTTGACACCCACTGGAATGGCTAGAATCAGAAAGACAAGTTAAGTGTTGACAAGCATGTGGATTAGATTACCCAAATGGAAAGAAAAAGAGAACAGAGCAAAGAGTACAGGACCAAGCCTTGACGAACTCCAAATTTAACTGGCAAGTAGAGGGGAACCAGCCTAAAATGGAGACCAAGCAGCAGCCACCAGCGAAGGAAAAAAATCAGTGGGCCACAAGAGGCAAAGGAAGAAGGCAGCATGTCAAGGAGGTGGACATGGTCAGGGCTGCTGAATGAAAACGAAAGGTTAAGTAAAATAAATAAAAATGTCTCTTGGATGTAGTGGTATGGAAATCACAGCGTTTCCATGAAATGATGGTGGCAAATGGCTAAGATATTGGGCTACCTTTCTGCATAGTCTCATGTGTAACATGCCACTCAAACATAAAAGGTTTAAAATAAGTTAGCACTTTCATTACCTGCAATTAGCCTAAAGTCCTCTTGAAAGATGATTCTGGAAAACAAAAATTGCTTAGGAAAGGCAAGCATCCCACAAGTTCACAAAACCACCATAAGGACTCTTTAAAACTACCTAAAAGGAATTAGACTCCACAAAAGCCGCTTTATACAGCAGAGTTAATGATGTTCCATAATACTTCTAACTTCTTACTGATTACGACAGGTGTGTTGACATCTGCCAAGACTGTGATCCAGTGTCTAGCCTTAGTAATAAATACGTCCAGCACTACAACGTCTGCATAGTGCCAGGAACCAACAACTACGAAACAAGAATAAGGCAATAAGGTAGGTATCCACATCACCTTCCACCTGAAACACACGTGTCATCCTGAGATTCAGAGAAAGGTTTTATGAGTAAAGAAGAAAAGTGAAAAAGCAAGACACCTGCTCCTCTGGCCAACTTCAGTTTAAATTCTTATTATGATACTGCTCTGTGAAAGCTAAAAAACTGCGAAAGCCTTGTCATGTCCACAAATTCACTAACGTAGAAAGTGGGAGAACAAATAGAGTTAAATCTGACAGTAAAGAACACGGTACTCTGAATACTCCTAACAACCCGGCAGCACCTGAGGCCGATGACCCCGTCTTCACTCTGGCAGCCCTATCTGCCTGCCAATTCCCCTGTCCCAGCTGGCAAGTCCCCTTTTCACTACAAAACAACTTAGCAAAAAGCCCGAGAAAGACTGGAACCAGAGAAACAAGACTTCGCCATAAAAGGAGCTCTGGCCCCACTCTGCCCCACACTGATCCATCGCCACTCTTACCCAGCAGTCGGAAAATAAAAACCAGTCCAAAGTGAGAGAATCAACACGCCACTTTCCGGAAACTGCACAGACTTTAGATGGAGCGCGCCATGACACATACGTCCCGCCACGTTTATTTACGCATGCGCGGCGACGGTGGCCCGAAGAGATCAAATTGCATCATTGCTGAAAGCACGAGTTCTGGTTTAACCTAATTTAGCAATGATTACACTTCAGTTCCTTTGGTTGCCAGAGCGAAAATAACACCCCCAAGTCCTCAGGTTCTTAGAATTGCATGATAGCTAACTTCTACTGAGCTCTTATTATGTGCTGGCACTGTGCTAAGCACTTTTCATAAATATCTCACAATTTATTTACTATATTGTTCCCAGTTTACAAAAGAGGAAACTGAAAGTTTAAGTACTTGCTATAAATTAGTAGTAGTGACTGCCCCCTGAGCTGAATCTGATTTTGTCTGACTCCCAAAGAACCTGCTCTTTTCACTACATTTTACTAGCTTCCTCAAACTTTTGTGAAAAGAGTTTTCATTAATATAAGAGAGAGTAGAAAATGATACAATAAGAACAGTTGGTAGATTAAACTTACTAAAGATCATTTAGCATCGGGAAGATTTTTTGGTTTTTGTTTTGTAATGCTTATGCTTCACATGTTATCTCACTTCATTATTCATTACCCAAGAACTATATTTGACCATCTGTTTACCAGAATAACATCATCCCTTTAAAAAGTGAAGGTAACAGGCCATGAACAGGAGTCAGAAATCATGAGTTTTATGTCTAACTTTGGGTTTCATGGTGATTTGGAGCAATTACCTTATTCTGCAAATACCTTTCCTAGTACAATTTCCTCTAATCAAAATGCCACCCCTTTCTTTGCTTATCCATATCCATAAAATAAACTGTTACCTGGGATCCAGCTGAATTATAAGTGTGTGTTTATGTTGCCCCATCTCTTTCACTAGTCCGAAATTAGGCCCTAGTTATCTTCTTGGTTATAATCACACTGTCAAGCACATAGCTTTGTACCAAACAGCCTCTCGATAAACATACACTTAATGAATGAATGACTCCACCCCTTTCCTTCAAGATCTAGTTAAGTTCCATTAAAGAAATTTCACTGAGTGTGCATCTTATAAGCCCAAGCACTATGCTAGATGCTGAAGCTAAAAAAGAAAAAGACTACTTCAAGGAAATTTCAATAGCAAATACCAATTACTATGGAAGATGAACTCACAGGGACAAGAGGTGAAGTAAGGGAAATAAATGAAGGCATTCCAGGCCAGGGAGACAATGAGAGCAAATGAAGGAATGCACACCTGAAATGATGAACTCTTCTACAGTAGAAAGGTAAAGAGTGAAGCTGGTGATGGGAGAGGGCTGCAGGAAAAAGAAAGGGCAGGGACCAGATCAAAACAAACCTTGTATGCTAAAACAAGGACATTAGACCTAATCATAGATGTTCGTTATTAGGCAACATAGAAGTGTCTGAGTAGATTATTCTCTCAGAATAGTGGGTTTGAGGACAATATTTCAGATATGAAGGAATAATGAAAGCCTAAATTGAGTTTATGGCTGTGAGGAATGGGAAGGGAGGACAGATTTGAAGAGAGATTGAGCAGGTAGCGTCAGCAAGATTTAGTGAATGATAGCTGTTTAAAAAGAGGATACAAGGATGTTTCCAAATTTTTGGCTAAAGCAACTAACACAAATACCTCCTCAGTGAAATCTATCTCTTTAGGCCCTTTTAGTCTAAATCATTTGAAAAGTCAGTTACCCTACTTCTAGGAATTTATCTTGCAGAAATACACGTAATGACCTATATTCCACAGTATTTTTTGAAGCATTGCTTGTAATAGCAAAATACCGGAAACCTTCTCTAGCTCCTCAACGAGGAACTGGTTAACTATATTTATAGTATTTGTACAGCTGTTGAAAAAGGAGGTTGCTTTTAATGTGCTATCCAAGATATATTCTTAAGTGGAAAAAGCAAGTTGCAAGATAGGGCATACAGCGTTGTACATAGCAACTGTAGTAAATATATATATTATCTCTGGTATATATAACAGATAATGAGGTTGTCTCTGGGAACTGAAACTGGGTAATAGGATAATGAGGTTGTCTCTGGGAACTGAGTAGCTCAAGGGACATTTATTTTTCCCTATATATTGTTTTTTAAGCTTTTATTATCCTACCATGTTAATGTATTATTTATTCAAAAACTAGGGCAAGTGTGGTGGCTTATGCCTATAGTCCCAGCTACTCAGGAAGTTGAGGTGGGAGGATCCCTTGAGGCCAGGAGTTCAAGGCCACAATAAGCTATGATTACACCTGTGAAAGCCACTGCAGTCCAGTCTGGGCAACAAAGCCAGACCATGTCCCTAAAAAAATTTTTTTAATTATCCAAAAAATTAGCCAGGCATGGTGGCGAGTATCTACAGTCTCAGCTATTTGGGAGGCTGAGGCAGGAGGATCACTTGAGCCCAGGAGTTCGAGGCTACAGTGAGCTATGACTGTGCCACTGCACACCAGCCTGGGTAACAGAGTGAGACTTTGTCTCTAAAAAAGAAAAAAAAAATGAAATATACATAAAATTTTCTGTGTAGAAGATTAGATAAATTTTAAATTTAGTAGAATGAAATTTAAAGGGACTAACCTATTTCTTATATGAAATATGAAAAATGTAAATAATAAGTGCTCTTAATTTTTGAAGTTCAGCAGGTCACCATGCATCAGGCAAATATATTGTTATTTATATTAGCTTTCCATGACTTGCCACAAAAATTCAATTCTAATTTCTTAAGCAGCAAGAGTCAGAAACACATGAAAATCAATGCTAGATCCAAAGATTTTGATTATATCTAATAAATTAGGTGTCAGAATGAAGTTCCCCAGCTGGACACCATACAAGTAAAGCAGTTCTTAGGAAGATTTTTTCAGGTGTTGAATGAACCCAAGAAGAAAGATGGTGGCAGTAGGGATATAGGAAAAAAAGAAGAAATGCAAGATCTAGTTCCAGGGAAAATTTGCCAAAAATGAGTGAATGTTTCAATGTAGAGAACAAAAGGAAAAAATGCTGATGTTCTTAAATAAACTGATAAAAGATCAAATGTCAGCATGAAGAATCTTAAATTTTCAAAAATTGTATAAAAACATGATGTGAAATAAATTAACCTCCTGTTGGCTTTGGACTAAATGCTGAAATTGTCTCTGTATAATCTAACCACTAGGGGTCAGAGTGTTATATTTCTAATATCAGCTATTCCAGTCTGTCAACTTAACACAAATAGATTTGGTTCAAGTCTATAATTAATTTTATCTTTTCATTCTCCCACTCTCAGTACAAGCAGTTTAGGGGCTGAATAAGTGGCGTGTGGCCCAGGCCAGAGCAGTGAGAACACTACATTCCCTTGCCACAGGGCATGTAACCCACACCAGGCCAGGGTGAATTCTGGGCTGTTGGTCAACTCTGAGAATCTGAGGCTAAAGCTTCCAGGGCTACCATGTGGAGAACACCTGCTGAGACCAACGCTATTTTAGAGGAAAGCAGAGTGGAGAGATGAAGGGAGAAATCAATAAGTTCTGAAGACAACTGTAAGGCCCCTACATCCAGCATGCCTGGAGCTAACTTTACTTCTAAGCTGTTCAGTTTTGTTAACAAGTAAATCCTCCCCTTTTTTTATTAAAGCTAATTTGAGTGGGTTTCTATGACTAGCAATCAAAAGACTCCTGGCTAAACTTCTTATTGTTACATATTCTCTTAATGATTAGAAAAACAATAATTTACATCTGTTGTCTAACTCCCTGACTACTTATAAATATCTGTAGGAAGGAGATATACAATGTTTTTTCTGTCCTTCAGTAATATATGCCTCATAAATTGTAAACTTACTAAGTTACATAATAATATGTCAATATTCATTGAGTATATACAGTATACCAAATATCATTGTAAATGCTCGGGAAACATAACGGACCAAGATAGCTGCCCTCTTAAGTGTTTATATGCTCACAGGTAGAGATAGACAAATCACAATAAATATGATATACTATGTTCAAAGGTGATAAACATGGCTGAAAAATTATAGCAGATTGAGAAGCAAGAATCAGGGCTTGCAATTTTTAAAGATGGTGGTCAGAGGAGGCTGAGAAAAAGACCTTTAAGCAAAGGTTTGAAAAATGTGAGGAGTCAGCCAAGGAATGTCAGGGGGAAGGCCATTCAAGGAAAAAACCCTACGATAGCAACGTGCCTGATCTGCTTGAGAAACAGCAAGATGAGAGTGGTTTGAAGGGAGTGAGAGAGTGAGCGAGTGAGTAGTAAGAGAGATCAAAACGGGGTCGTGTAGACAGCAAACAAAACATGTAGGGTCTCACAGGCCATAGTCAGAACTTTGACTTTGACTCTGAAAGAAATGGGGGCCACTAAAGGGTTAGGAGAAGAGGAGTGGATCACAGAGGTCAGTTAGAAAGTGGTTGCCATAATCCAGGCAAGCACTGGTGATGTTCTGCACTAGGGGGGCAGCGGTAGAGGTGAGGAAGCGTGCTTTGATTCTCAACATACTTGAAGATACAGACTAGAATGTCATGAAGATTGGAATTGGCATACAGTAAAAAAAAAAAAAAAGAAAGAAAGAAAGGATAACTTTAAAGTTTTTGGCCTGAACAAGAACAATGAAATTGCCTTCGAGGGTGACGGAAAAGATTGCAGATGGAGTGGGTTTGGGAGTAGAAACAAGGGAGATCAGGAATTCAGGGTTTGGGTTTTTTTTAATTTTTTGGACTTATTTTGAAATAACCAGATAGTTTTAAAGTTGCAAAAATATTACAATTAATTCATGTATAGCCTTCACCTGGCTTCCCCAGATGTTAGCATTAACATCTTATGTAACCAAATTACAATTATCAGTACCGGGAAATTAACATTGACATGATAACTATTAACTGTTCCAATCTAGACAGCCCCTCATTCTTTGTCTTTCATGACCTTGACACTTTTTGAAGAATAATGGCCAGTTATTTTGTAAAACGTCCTCCATTTGAGTCTGTCCAATGTTCCCTCATGACTAAATTCAGGTTATGAATTTTTGGCAAGAATACTACAGAGGCGATGCAGTGCCCCTCTCGGTCCATCGCATCAGGAGGCGCATGGTATGTCTCATTAGTGGTGATACACTTTGAACATTTGCTCTCTTCACTGTGGAATTACTGTTTTTCCCCTTGTTATTAGTAAGTGCCTTGTGGGAAGATACTTTGAGATTATATAAGTATCTTGTTTCATAGCACGTTATTGCCCACTAATTTTAGCATCTGTTAATGATACTTGTAGGCAACGATTATTACTGTGGTGTTTGCCAAATGGTAACTTTCCATTCCCATCACTTCTTCTACTAATATTATTGGATAAGCTGTCCCTTCCCCCTCATGAATTTATCTACTCAACTATTTATTTATATCAGCATGAACTAATGAATGTTTATTTTATGCTATGTCTTATAATCCATTACTAGCATTATTTTGTTGCTCATATTTTCCCGGATTTGGTCATTGGCTTTTAGGTTGGCTTCTGTGTTCTTTTGACATGTCTACATTATATGTGTGTGTTTATATACATACATATATGTATTTTTATTTAGCACTTCCTTATTTTCTGGAACTACAAGATGCTCCAAGCTCATTTTGTACCTTCTGTGCCCCATCCCTGGAATCAGCCAATTCTCCAAGGAGCCGTGGTTCCTGTTGGTGCAAAATGATATTTAGAAACCAAGCCATGGGCACTAGGTATGTTCCTTATTATTGGGTGGCACTGCTTCAGGAGCTCAGTTTTAAACGTGCTAAACTTGAAGTGCCTATTAGACATCCAAGTGTATTGTTAACTTGGCAGTGGATTTATGGTTCTGAGCTTTAGGTGAGAAGTTTGGGCTATAGATATAAATTTGGGAGTCATTCATTTGGGAGTCACTAATAAGTAGTGAAAAGGACTAAAGACTGAGGCCTGAGACACTCCAATATTAAGATGAGGGAGAAGAGGATTATGCCAGCAAAGAATACTGAGAAGGAGCAACCAGGGAGGCAGGAAGAAAACTAAGAGTATGGTGTCCCAGAAGCCAAATGGTAAAAGTATATCACGGAGAAGGAAGTGATCAACTGTGTCAAGTGATGCTGATGGGTCAAGCAAGATGAAGACTGATGATGTGGATAAAAGCTGGATGGAGCGAATTCAAGGATGAAGAAAGGAGAGAACCAGAGATAACGAGTACAGACAATTCTTGAAGTTTGCTGCATAGAGAAGCAGAGCTATGGGACTGCAGCAGTGGAGGAAGTAGGTTCAAAAGGAAAGAATTTTTTTAAGATAGGAGAAAATTTAGCATATAAGAGCATGCTTATATGCTAAATAGCAACAATCCTCTGGAGACAGGGAAATTAATGATATAGCAGAAAGAAAGAAGGAGTTATTGAAGGGATATTCCTGAGAAAGGGCTATGACAATTTTCTAAGCATTGTATAATGGTACCTGACATATAAATAGCTGGAGAATAAATAAGTGATATTTATCTTGTTTCAGGAATCAAATACATTTGGCTGATGTTATTTTAAAATCCAAACTTAAAGAAATATGATTTAAAAAAAAAAAACTAGAGCTTTCTAATAAGACATTAGAAGTGACTGTCAACAGTCAACTAAAGTATAATATTATGTGAGAAATATATTCCACTGGCAAGTATCAGAAGGTGGTCACTGCCAGGAAGATATGGAAAGAGAAAATCTTTTTTTCCCCTTTTTTTCTTTTTTTAATCATAAGGCACTCATGGCTTTTATTTAAGGAAAAAAATGCATTCACTAAATGTTCTCTATTAGCTACATCTCTCACTGGCTTCTTTCCAAATATTTTCTTACAAGTGATAAATCTGTAGGAGAAATTCAGAGATTTGCAATTCCACCAAGAGCAACTCTCTTTGAGAGTCAGTGGTGAGAATACCAAAGGCCAAGGAGGGTTTCACTAGTGAGAAGCTCTTTGTCAGAGAACAGAACAGAATCCTTGCAGCAGCTGATTTCATGAGACTTTATTCCCTGAACCTACAGAAAAAGCAGATTTAAACTGCAACAGCTGGGAGGGAAGAAGGAGAGGGAAGCATTCATTTTGGTTTATTTGCTTATTCTAAATTTCTCAAAGGCCCACGTTGGTGTTGTTGTCCTTTCAATAGGAGAGTAAAAGCAGAGATCAATAGAAAAAACAAACTGGGACAAAATACGGGAAAAAAGACTTTTTTTTTGTCTTATCCTCTGTTGTATTCTTATATTTGCCCTTTATAATTTCTCAATAAATGATTGCTACGAAGATAGAAAAATGCTTAGTAAAAAGGCACTCAATGGATAGTTACAATATTTATTTTCAAAGCATATATTTAATTATGTTGTATATAAATATGGGCAGAATTTATATCTGAAATGAGTTGGCTCAAAGCAAAAGTACTCCCCGAAGTTGATTTGTTTTTACATAATTATTGTGTATTATTAGACAAATGACATATGTGAGTTTATTTAATTGATTACTGATTATCTTGGCTAATGGAGGGAAACAATGGTTTAGTTAATCCAAAATAATCTAAAGTAATTTATATTTGATTTTGAAAAAAAAATTGTTTGACATTTAGCAATGAATGTGGATATTCTTAACATTCTAAGATCTTTTAAAACTTCAAAAAAAGCAATGAAAACATACTGAGTAAAAATATATTCATCTCATAGCCCAGCCCTGCACATATTAAACTTGCAATAGATGCACGGTCATTAATCACCAGGAAATTTCACAGCTTCCTTATCTATCTGTCGTTTAGCAACTGTGTCAGTCATTGTTTCTCCTTATTCAGAAGAACCTCCTCTTACCTACTTTAATTCTATGTGGTTCAGGTGGGCATGGACTATGTCAGCCTCTACTAGCGGGCATGTGACTAAGACCAGCTCAATCAGAGCCTAGTATTCCTCTGGCCACAGTAGTGGATTTCATGAGTACATGTAACCCTGTACATGTGCTCATATACAGAATATCCCATCCTCCCTGGCAATAGGTTCATGGGTGACACGTGGTAACAGCTGTGAGTCCCCAGCTATCATTTCATAAAATATGGCCATGCCCTTCTGGCCCTAGCTGATCTGTCTAGAGTAGACCCCCACCGAATTGAGCCAATCAGAGCTCTTTCCCCAGAAATTAGAAATTAAGACTAGGAGATTCCAGTATCAGTTTGGACATTGCTTTAACAGAGCTCTATATTAGGGAGCTTCCACATGACTGTGGGAGAAGAGAAAGTTGTTCTAGAGAGAGAACAAGAGAAGAAAGCAGCAGTCAGGCAGAGAGAAGCAGAGATGAAAACTGAAGAGACGTACTGATTCTGATCCTTCAAAGGCCAGAACATTCTTGACTCTTGGTTTTCTAAGGGTACAAATTTGAATCATCATATTAACTTCCTTTTTGAAGTTAGCTCCACTTGAAGTCTCATTGTCAATCAAGAGTCTTTACTAATTCTGCAGCCCCTGGAAATCGGAGCAAAGAAGGCAGATGGATGTGTTAACCCAGGGGTGGAAATTTGCAGGGCAGGTAAGAGTACAAAGACTGGAGGGGAAGGAGATTGAAGGTACCAGTGGGAACGGAGATGCAGTGGATGAAAACGAGGGTCAAATTGGGTTGAGAAAAAAGAGAATTCAAAATAGAATAAGCCCAACTAGAAGAAGGGACAGGGCTGAGGCTGGAGGTCAGAGTTAGATGAATTTGCTGCCTTGTGGGAATCAGGTATTGAGAGCAAAGAAAGGAGGGTGTGTTCTGAGAGTGAGATGTCAAAGGCAGAGGAGACCTAAATTGTAACAAGGTCCAGTATGTGGCTGAGAGAGTGGGTTGTTAAAAGGAAGTAATAGTTGAATAGAGATTAAGGAACTCTGACACTAAGAAACCAGATGTCGAAGCCTCAGTGAATATGTGTTTGTTATTGGGCGCAGTGGCTCACACCTGTGATCCTAGCACTCTGGGAGACTGAGGCAGGAAGATCACTTAAGGTCAGGAGTTCAAGACCAGCCTGAGCAAGAGCAAGACCCCTGTCTCTACTAAAAATAGAAAAATTAGCCGGGTGTCGTGGTGTGCGCCTGTAGTCCCAGCTACTCGGGAGGCTGAGAAAGGAGGATCGCTTGAGCCCAGGAGTTTGAGGTTGCCATGAGCTAGGATGATGTCACAGCACTCTAGCCCACATGACAGAGAGAGACTCCGTCCCGATTGAAAAAAAAAAATTAAAAAAAATATGTGTTTGTTAGAAATACAGGCAGAATCAAAATAACATTGGAGTTTTTAATTCTCCAGTGTCAATAATGAAAACCTGAGTGGATGAAGTATTGTGTAAAGGTTCTGACATCTGCAAATATGGACTTAATTGATATTTAGAATATCTTAAATGAGGTAGAGGACCTGTATTTTTAATGCATACAAAATATTCTCCAAACGTAGTATAGCCGTTATGGAGTACAGTATGGAGGTTCTTCAAAAAACTAAAAATAGAACTACAGTGGTATATGTATACCATGGAGCACTACTCAGCCATAAAAATGGTGAACTAATACCTCTTGTATTAGCCTGGATGGAACTGGAGACCATTCTTCTAAGTGAAGTATCGCAAGAATGGAAAAACAAACACCACATGCATTCGCCATTAAATTGGAACTAATCAATCGACACTTACGTGTGCATATGGAAATAACATTCATTGGAAATCAAGCAGGTGGGAGGGGAGAAGGGGGATGGGTAAATTCACACCTAACGGGTACAATACACATTATCTGAGGGACAGACACACTTACAACTTTGACTCAAACAGTACAAAAGCAATTTGTGTAACCAAAACATTTGTACCCCCATAATATTCTGAAATAAAAAAAAAGAACTACAATATGATCTGGAAATCCCACTGCTGGGGATATAGCCAAAAGAAAGCAAATCAGTATATCAAAGAGATGATTGCACTCCCATGTTTATGGCAGCACTATTCACAATAGCCAAGATATGGAATCTACCTAAGTGTCCGCCAACAGGTGAATGGATAAAGAACGTCATATAGATAAACAATGGAATAATATTCCACCATAAAAAGAATGAAATTCTGTCATTTACAGCAACGTGGATGGAACTGGTGATCATTATGTCAAGTGAAATAATCTGGGCATAGAAAGACAAATATCACATGTTCTCACGCATATGTGGGAGTTAAAAAAGTGGCTCTCATGGAGGTAAAGGGTAGAATGATAGTTACCAGAGGCTGGGAAGGGAAGGGGGTGAGGGAATGGAGAGAAGTTGGTTAAGGGTTATAAAAATATAGTCAGATAGAAGGAATAAGTTCTAGTATTCAACAGTGCAGTAGGGAAATTATAGTTAACAATAATTTATTGTATATTTCAAAATAGCTAGAAGAAAAGAATTATAATGTTCCCAACACAAAGAAAAGATAAATGTTTGAGGTGATAGATATCCCATTTACCCTGTTTTGATAATTACACAATGTATACGGATATCAAAATATCACATGTACCCCCTACATATGTACAGCTATGATATAGTAATAAAAAATGTTTTCAAGACCACTCAGTTATTCCTGTTAAGCACTGAAAGCAAAAAAATAAGACCACTCAGTTGTGATAAAAACAGAAATTATTAACAAAAATATAAAACAAAATAATTACATGACAAATGTTAATTCTCCTAAAAATAGACTCATCGGGAAGAAAATCAAGAATACAGTAAGAGTCTGTTTAGAACTAATCATAATGATATACACAATGGAATACTATTCAGCCATAAAAAAGAAGGAAATCCTGACATTTACAGCAACGTGGATGGAACCGGAGGACAATATGTTAAGTGAAATAAGCGAGAAACAGAAAGTTAAATATCGTATGTTCTCACTCATGTGTGGAAGCTAAAAAAAACAGTTGATCTCATATAAGTAAAAAGTGGAGGATACTAGAAGTGGGAAGAGTAGCTGGGGAAGGGAGGGATAGGGTGAGATTTGTAAAAGGATACAAAATTACAGCTGGATGGGGGAATAAATTCTAGTGTTCTATAGCACCGTAGGATGACTATAGTTAACAATAGTGTATTATATAGCTGCAAATAGCTAGAAGGAGAATATTGAATGTTTCCAACACAAATACACGATAAATGTTTGAGACAATGGATATGCTAATTACTCTGATCTAATCACTGTACATTAATGTATCGAGACATCACTATGCACCCCATGAATATGTACAATTATTATTTGTCAATTAAAAAATAATGATAAAGGCCGGGCACAGTGGCTCACACCTATAATCCCAGCACTCTGGGAGGCCGAGGCAGGAGGATCACTCAAGGTCAGGAGTTTGAGACCGGCCTGAGCAAGAGCGAGACCCTGTCTCTACTAAAAACAATAAAAAGAAATTAGCTTGACAACTAAAAATATTTAGAAAAAATTAGCCAGGCATTGGGGAGCATGCCTTTAGTCTCAGCTACTCAGGAGGCTGAGGCAGAAGGATTGCTTGAGCCCAGGAGTTTGAGGTTGCTGTGAGCTAGGCTGATGCCACGGCACTCTAGCCCAGGCAACAGAGTGAGACTCTGTCTCAAAAAAAATAAATAAATAAATAAAAAATGATGAAAGTATTATCATCCTTCCATATCTTCAGGTTCCAAATCCACAGATTCAACCAAATCTGGATCAAAAATATTAAAAAATAAATAAATAACAATGAAAAATAAAATAGAAACAATATTTATAATACAAATTTTAAAATGATACATACAGTATAGCAACTATTTCCATAATATTTACGTTGTATTAGGTATTATAACTAATCTAGAGATGATTTAAAGTATGCAGGAGGGCCAGGCACAGTGGCTCACACCTCTAATTTCAGCACTTTGGGAGGCCTTGAGATCAGAACTTCAAGATCAGCCTGAGCAACATAGTGAGACCCCGTCTCTACAAAAAAATAGAAAAATTAACCAGGCCTGGTGGTGCACACCTGTAGTCCCAGCTACTTGGAAGGCTGAGGCGGGAGGATTGCTTGAGCTCAGGAGTTAGAGGGTACAGTGAGCTATGATTGTACCACTGCGCTCCAGCCTGGGCAATAATACAGTGAGACCCTGTCTCTAAAAAATAATAACAAAATAAAGTGTACAGGAGGCTATGCATAAGTTATATACAAATGCGTATGTACATGCACCATTTGTTTCTATATCCCAAGTCATCAAGCAATATGCCATTTTATATAAGGGACCTAAGCATTTGAAGACTTTGGTATTCTCACACAACTGTGCTTCTCAAAAACCATGAAATGCAGAAAAACTCATCTAAAAAAACCCATACCATTAAATTATTATTAACATAAAGACAATTAACATTCAATGTAAAATCTTAGAAAAGAAAATTTTTAAATCCTGAGTGAAATAAAACTAGAAACATAGGTAAGTAAATCAAAAATTTTAAATACACTTAACAAAATCAAAAGATTTTTTTAAAGAAACTAATAAAGTAAATAAATGACAAATATAACAATAAAGAGAAACACACACATACTTAGAAACAGGAAGGCAGATGTGGCAAGAAAATTGAAAGGAATATAAAATTAAAAGAGAAAACAATCATATAAAGGAATTTTTGTAGAAATCAGGAAATATTTATAAAATTCACTTTGAAAAATACCAGGAAAATAATCCAGTGTTCTTCATCTAGTGTAAACAGATAAACTTTGGTACATGCATACATACACGGAATATTACTCAGCAAGGAAAATGAATGAGCAACACACGTAACGAAATGGGTGAACCTGAAATACATTATGTTGCATGAAAGAAGCCAGACTCACTGGCTACATACTATATGATTCCATTCGTATAACATTCTGAAAAGGTAAGACTATAGGGACAGAAAACAGATCAGTGATTAACAGGAATTGGGGGTGAGGGAGGGATTGACTATAAAGGGGTATGAGGGAACATTTTAAGGTTTTAAAAATGTTCTGTATCTTGATGAGGGTGGTTGTTATATGACTATACGCATTTGTCAAAACTCTTAGAACTGTACATTAAAAATGGTGGATTTTGCCATATACAAATTCTACCTAAATAAACATAACTTTAAAAAAATTTAATGGAAAAAATATTAAAGAATAATGCCTAAAAGTACAGTAAAAAAACTTTTACAAGAAAATATTACATAGCAATAAAAATTAAAATAATGCAAAAATAGTATGAAAACAGAATCTAGATGAAAAGAAAAAATTAGAGAGACCAAAGACTTAAATATAGGTAATAATTACCAACTATTCCTTTTCCTCTTTTCCTTCCCATACTTTCCCTTGTCTTCCCTCCCCTCCCCTGCCCTGCCCTTCCTGAACAATGTAGTGAAAGAGCTATTAGACTGTAAGAATGTAAAATGATAGAGCAGCTCTGGAAAAGAGTTTGGCAGTTCCTAAAGAACTAAACATACCCTCCCTCACCATATGACTCATCAATCGCAATCCTATATGTTTATCCCAGAAGATCTATGTTCACACAAATGAAGATCTATGTTCACACAAAAACATGTGTACAAATATTCATAGCAGCTATATTTGTAATAGCCCCATCCCGGAAATAACCAACATGTGCTTCAGTAGGCAAATGGTCAAACAAACTATGGTACATCCATGGTATGGAGTACTGACTCCTGAGCAGTGGGGACCCAGCTTAGGATGTCAAAGCTGGAGTGGGGTGAAGAGGACATCCATATAGGATGGCACCAATAGCAGCCTGGCACAAAGTGTCAGAACCCAACCAGGGTAAGAATGGCGTTTGCCAAGGAGTAGAGGGTGGTGACTGACACAGCATGGGGTGTCAGAGTCCAAATAGGGAAGCAGGGGAGAAGATATGGCGGCCACAATGGGAGATTGGTTATATAGTGGAGAATTAAGCAAGTAAGTTAATATGTTGAGGATAATGAGAACCAAGTTTCTTACTTCAAATAAGAGAATTATATATAGGAAAAGAGAGAACATAAGAATGAACCCTGTGGTATTAGATTTGAATTGACGATGTTAGTGTGAACTCATGGTCCTTAATATACAGAAATAGATACAGAAATAAATGGAACAACATGTGTACATATGTGTGTGTATACGTGTGTGTGTATGTGTGTATACAGTCCTCTCTGGTATCCCTATGAGATTGGTTCTAGGACCCCCGAGGATATCAAAATCCTCGGATGCTCAAGACCCTTCTATAAAGTGGTGTAGTATTTACAGATAACTTACACATAGCCTCTCCTATATTTTAAATCATCTCTAGATTACTTATAATAACTAATATAATGTAAATGCTATGTAAATAGTTGTTATACTGTTTTTTATCTGTACTATTTTTTATTGTTGTATTGTTATTTTTTATTGTTTTTGTTGAACAATAATAATTGTTAATGGTTGAATCTGGGGATGCAGGACCTGTGGATGCAGTTACACACCATACAATGTGTGTGTATGTGTGTGTGTGTGTATACATACTAACCAAACTGTCTTACGTAAAACAGGAAATGTTTAAATCATAGAGTGGATCATGCTTCAGGCAAAAATGGGTTTAGAGCTCCGAGTGATTTCACCCAGGACCTATATCTCTCCATCTTTTAACTGTATCATTCATCTTGACCTCATTCTCAGACACCAACACATGTCAAGACAGCTGTCAGCCTACAGGCTAATTTCCAGGTTCGAGTCCCAGAAAAAAGAAAAAAATTTTCTCTTTACTCAATCATCTCAAAAAAAGGTCTCACTGCAAATCACTGGCTCTGACTTGAGTCTTGCTCTCCCTGCAGAATCTCTAGAGCACGGTAAATGCAGTTCCTGATTGGCCCCGGGTGAGCCACGCCCACTCCCAGAGGCAGGGGTGGCATGAGCTTTCTCTAAAGCATCTGGGCTGGTCGTGTAGCACAGGGTGGTTCCACAGAGGAAACGTGGGGTACTTTGCTAGAAGAATGATGACTGGATGATGGGTAGCGAAATGGATTTTCACTACTTACTTCATTCCTTTTAGCTGCTCGACATTCCCACACACTCTCCTTCCCGTAGAATATACCTTAAAACATGCCCACACTTTCATATTGAAATACCATATGCAGCCAAAACACAACCACTCCATCCTTAAAATACGACAACTCCAAGTCCTGTCTAGTTACTTCATTGAAATATATGTCTAAATTCTCTGGGTGACGTTATACCATCTAGCAAAGCCCAACTCAAGTGATAAAAATAACACACACTCACACACACATCGGCATATACAAGGTATAATGGTAAAGAGAGAACCATTTTGGTTGTTGTTAACTGGAAAGAAAAAAAATAAAATAAAAAAGAGAGAACCAAATTTCACAGATTGTCATAGTCATATCAACTGGTCACTACACCTGTGGCGGCCATGGAAGCACAACCCTCAGACGGGCTCTCAAGAGAGAACTTGCTGTTCAGCTGCAAGGAGTGCAATTAGCTAACAGCCTCCATGGCAGCACCTTCAGGATCCACCCCAGCTTTCCAGCAGAAGCAACCCTCAGGCAATGACTAAGCATGACAGGCTTATTCATACCCAGCCATTTCTGCCCAACGCAGACGACTATACCACAATTTTTGCTACAGAGCTCTCTATTACACTGGCCCAGGCTCTGTATAATCTGCATTGCCAACTGAAGGCTTTCCCTACCCAATCCTTCCTGCTCCCCTTTTATCTTTTATAGGCATTACCCCTAATCAATTTTTTTAGAATAGTATAACCCAAACCAACACAGCACTCTATTCCCAGTATCAAAGTACCTGGAGAACAGAATCAGTAGTAAAAGGGATGTAGTGATGTGTCAGTCATCTTCTGTTTTTGTTACTGGCATCTATCAACCCTTTTTGGGAAAAGGGAAGAATAGGTAAAAAATAGAGTGGTCCCCAGTCCATAGTACACATCATAAACATCTGGACAGGAATGGCAATTTCCCCAACCCTGCCAGTACAGTGAATTCCTTACTGTCAATAGTGTGACAAGTGTATTTAAAGTGAAATGATAGCCAGTCTTTTTTTTTTTGGTC
This sequence comes from Propithecus coquereli, assembly GCF_000956105.1. Lineage (NCBI taxonomy): Eukaryota > Metazoa > Chordata > Mammalia > Primates > Indriidae > Propithecus > Propithecus coquereli. The sequence goes on from NW_012137303.1 coordinate 6,834,505, forward strand.
AGACTTGGGCTTGGGCTTTAGTTAGCTCTTGCTTCCATGCAATTCTATAGGCTAATAACCAAAGCCTGATAACCAGTAGGGTCTAGAACTGGACATATGGGCTTCTATTTCTTAGCAGCAGACTCTAACGCTCCATCTTTCTTTTCTAACCCTTAGCTTAATGGCCTTCATCTCTGCATCTGTCTTAAAGCAATTTAAAATAATGTTCTGGGGCGGGTAGGTGAGGCCAATCTGCTCCAGGCCTGCCTTCCAGCCACAATTTTGTAGATGCTAATTGCCCACTTTGTCAGGCAAAAGTGCATTAGGGAGGTAGTTGAATGAGACCTATGGGATCAGAAAAGATTTAAAAATATTGATGCTAGCTCTCAAATTTCAGATGAGCCACTTTCCACCTAAGCCTTCCTTGTTTGGGGCGCCATGACATAAACCACAATAAATAGCCAACACATTCTAAAATTCTGACATTGTTGTACCTTGGTCTCTAACATTCCATCCCTTGTCAGTAAATGGTCTGTGTTCCAAGATAAAATGCATGATAGTCATTTGATGAGCTGTTTCCACTTCATTTGAACAGTTAAGATTACCAACTTTCAGCGTAGGACAGAGGGGTCTTTACTCTTCTTGAAATTCCCTCTAAACTTAAGTGATTCTACAATTTAGTGTCTTTTATATCGAAGTCTGGTATGAATTTCTTCATCATTTAGAACTTCTCTTTAGTTGCAAATAACAGAAAATACAATCCAAATTGGCCTAAATTTTTTAAAAAGATACGTTACTGGCTTATGTAACTGAAAAATCTTGGTCTAGATCTTGCTTCAGCCAAGGCTAGTGAAGAAAACCAGAATATTTCACCCCAAAATATGCCTCTTTGGCATAAATATTTTTAAGCTAGCAATAGTTGGGAAGCAACAGTTACAGAAAACTGCTGTCTGAGCTGCCCTTTCTTACCTATGGCAGGCCATAAAAATTCCTGTGAAAAAGATGCAAAAGGGCTTCTGCCTCCCTTCTCCACCTCAAGACAGACATGTGAATTATCACTTGCTTATCAGAGCTCAGAGACTGGTGCCAACCGGGCCAGAGGAATCTCGAAGCAGACTTTAACTACCTTCCCATAATTTTCCCACCTTTTGGGAGCTTAATGCTGCTTGTTCCTTTGTCTTGTCACTTCTAAATGTATTGTTCTTTATTATATATGCTATATAAGCCAGGACCCTAAGCCACCATTTTGAGAGATACTTTTAAACAGAGATTTCTTCTGTGCGATGGGCAGAGCACGCATTAAAAATTAAAATGCAGGATGGATGCGGTGGCTCACACCTACGATCCTAGCACTTCGGGAGGCCGAGGTAAGAGGATTGCTTGAGACCAGGAGTTTGAGACCAGCCTGGGCAACACAATGAGACCCTGTCTCTACAAAATAATTAGCTGGTCGTGGTGGCACATACCTATAGTCCCAGCTACTCGGGAGGCTGAGGCAGGAGGATCCCTTGAGCCCAAGAGTTTGAGGTTGCAGTGAGCTATGATGGTGGTCACAGCACTCTGGTCTGGGCAACACAGCAAGACCCTGTTTCAAATAAATAAATAAGTTTGTTTTTCTCTTGTCAATCTTTCTTTCGTTACAGTGATGTCCCAGCTACAAACTTATGAGAGTTGAGAAAAGAAATTACATTTCCTCCCCTTCACTGGCTTGGGAGGAAGGTTAATGTCATCCAGAAATACCATCTCCATTTCTGGTCTTGAGAAGGTTGGTGTTATTCTCCGGTAACATGGGGTGACAAGATGGTTGCTGGCAGTGTCATCTTCCCAGATTCAATTCAATAAAAAAATTTTAAAAGTGTGCCTTTTAACAATTCCAGGAAAGGTCTAATTTCTTTTCATTCATTTGATTGGGTTTTATAACTATCCCTGAACAAATTTGTGTGGCCAGGAGTTGTAATATTCTAATTAGCCAGACTAAGTCACAGGAATTCTCTCTCTTTTTTTTTAAGTAACAGCTTTATTGAGATGCAATTCACGCGTCATAAAATCTACCTCATATGAACTCTTTGGAAGTAGGACATGGAATGACACTATTTAAAGCAGCTGGACTGAAAGTTGGGGACGCCAGGTTTCTCAGAGCAAAATGGGCACTGTTATTAAAGGGAGGGTGAATGGGTGCTGGCCACCAAAAACTGAATTTAGGTGGTGTGAGATGCTTTTCTAAGGGTCCCACCCGAGGGGGAATGTATATTGAATCTTTGTAGAGTTTGGCAGTTACCGCCTGGGTTGTCTCCCTGTGAGGCACAGCTTAAAACAATTATTCAGTGCTTTTCTACAAATGTTGAAAAAGTTTTAGCTCCCAGATTTACATCTACTTCTGTACCTGATTCTGTGTTTTGTGTGTGGTAGGCACAAAAGAAAAGGTTTCTGATTTCCCTTATTTAAAACTCACTTTCTTTGTTCAATCATAGTGCTGGAGAAGGCTGTATAGTTGGTTGAGAAATACCTATGTCGGGGCTTCTCAGTCAGGTTTCTCTGCCATAACATGGGTTGATAGGTACATGTAACATAGGATAAGATAAGGGTTCTGAGCCCAGACTTGGAATCAGATGGCCCTAGCTTCAAATCCTACTTATACCACTTCATAATTCAGTGAATTTGGGCAAGTCACTTAAATTCCCTGAACTTCCATTTGTTTTTTTGGGTTTTTTTTTTTTTTTCAGAGACAGGATCTCGCTATGTTGCCCAGGCTAGAGTGCAATGGCTATTCACAGGTGCAATCATAGCTCACTACAGCCTTGGATTCCAGTGCTCAAATGATCCTCCTGCCTCAGCCTCCTAAGTAGCTGGGACTACATGCATGTGCCACCATGCCTGGCTTAAACTTCAGTTTCTTAATAAGAAAATTGGGATAATACCCCAAATAACACTTGTGAGGATTATAAATGAGAATATAC
>NW_012137303.1:6837495-6841335 GCF_000956105.1 Propithecus coquereli
AAATAGAGTAAGGAACATCTTCTTGAATTTCTCTTATAATCTAATCAATGAGTTTGGAAGAAATACTTTGATGTGCTGCTTGTGGCTAAAACCCCAAGAGTCAAGTTCTGCTATCAAAATATGTTCTAGGGAGGGTGAGTTCTGTGAACTGAAGGCCCTTTTTTTTTCTGAGAGTTGAATAGAGTTTGGATATGCAAAGTTTGACCATTAGGAGTTGGAAGATGGGTAAATCTGTGAGAAAAAAATGAAAGAGTCAATGAAGTTGGTGCTGAAGGGGTCTCGAGGCTGTTCGGGAGCTGGCTCCCAATGGTTGGCACCTTTTCCCAACTCCACGTTCAGAGACATCATATTGGTCCTGTGAAATCAGTCATGGTGAGAAACTGGCAACTCTGTGAGTCAGCCCTTCCCAACCCCAAAGAGCAAAACATTTACCAGCACAACACTGAATAAAATATCCCCATGTCTGAGCAGTTGCTGAAAAAAGTTGCTTTGGCAAACAGGGCTGTCTGAGGGAAATTTTTTTTCCAGATAGTTTCTTTCTCATTTTTCCCTTGACATCTTTGGTAAAATCCCTTTTATTCACTAATGTCTTTATGCCCGTGAATTCCTGAAGGAGATGAAGACAAGGGGACAACTGCTATCTAAGTACTGACCAATGGTATCAATAATTGTCTTTGTTAGTATTATTCATAACAAAAATAACAAACGGTGCCTTTTCTTCTCCATGAGGCTGCTAATGGAGCTCCTGTCCTCGGGCAGGGCAGATTCCTCTTCACCTGCTTCGTGGCAGGACACAGCTCACGGCCCCCTATTACAAGAGGCCATTGCTTCCTCCGAGTGCCAAGTGAGCAGAGAAATGCTCTCTGTGGTGGTGATGTTTAAGCAGAAGCCGAGAGTAAAAAGAAGCCAAGGGGAGCAAGAGTGTGAGGAAAGCAAGGGAAAGCATCCCAGGCAGAAGGAACTGCAAGTTCAAGGGCTCTCAGGTGGGGCAAAGGCAGGTGAGGCTGGAACGTGTATGAATGAAGTTAGAGCGGCGTAAGATGGAGTGTGGAAGTAGGCAGAGATCAGCTACACTGGGCCTTCGACACACTTAACCAGCAAGAAATATTTATGGCCCCCGAGGAACTTGTCGGGGATTGTAATGTCAAATTGCCTGATGCTCAACATTGACTAAAGCTTGGTTGACAGATACAATATTAATAGAGGATTGCCTTAAGGGTATGGAGTGCATGCCTGTCTCTAAAAATCTATCTGCGGGTTGAGTCAGATGAGCTGAGAGCTGGACTACACTGTTGAAAGGTGCTGTGACTCAGTGACTCACGGCCAGATTAAGGGACATGTACAGCCAGTATCCAAGATGATCCCGATGAGCCTTACCTTTGTGCATGCCCCTCCCACATTGAATATGGCAGGCCTGTATCACCAATAGGGTATTGACGAAATGACACCGTATGATTTCTGAGGCTGGGTCATAAAAGACGTTGTAGAGTATGCCTTTTTTCTCTTGGATCATTTGCTCTTGGGACATCAACGACCATGTCATGAGGACACTCAGGTAGCCCTATGAGAAGTCCACATGGGGAGGAACTGAGGCCTCCAATTACGAGAGTGAGCCAATTTGTAGTAAATCCTCCAACCCCAGACAAGCCTTCAAATAACGACCACCCTGGCTGGCATCTTGGCGGCTACCTCATGGGACACCTAAGCAGGAACCACCCCAGGTAAGCTGCTCCCGAAATCCTGACCCACAGAAACTTGGATGTTTTGTTATGCAGCAATAGATCGAAGCAGATATTATAAGAAACAACTCTAATGATTTTCTGTATTAATAATAACACTATTCATTAAGGGCGCCGTCTGTGAGTTTGAGTAAAGTACTTAACCTGCTGCATTTGAATTTCCTTGTCTATCAAAAGGGACTAATAGGCCAGGTGTGGTGTCTCATGCCTGTGATCCTAGCACTCTGGGAGGCCGAGGTGGGAGGATCACTTGAGGTCAGGAGTTCAAGACCAGCCTGAGCAAGAGCAAGTCCTCGTCTCCACTAAAAACAGAAAAATTAGCCGGGTGCAGTGGTGTGTGCCTGTAGTCCCAGCTGCTTGGGAGGCTGAGGCAGGAAGATCACTTGAGCTCAGGAGTCTGAGGTTGCTGTGAGCTAGGCTGACACCACGGCACTCTACTCAGGGCAATGGAGTGAGACTCTGTCTCAAAAAAAAAAAAAAGGGAACTAATAACAATATCTATTTTTTAGGATGTTTATAACATTAAATGAAATAGTATAGATATTTTAAAGACAAAAATTGAATCATAGCTCATGGTAGAAACTCAGTAAATGTCATCCAGTATTATTATTTGCTGTTATTCTTATTACTAATATTTTTTATTTTTAAATTTTATTTTATTTATTTTTGTATTTTTTTTAGAGACTGGAGTCCTGCTATACATCCCGGGCTGACCTCAAACTCCTGGCTGCAAAGGATCCTTCCACCTCAGCCTCCCTATTAGCTGGGATTATGGGTGCAAGCCACTGCATATTTTTAAATTTTAATTTTAACTAAAGCTGCTTCTCCTCCTGTTTTTGAAAATCAATTTGTAACACAACAATGCAGACAGTCAAAACACCAGAAATTATCCTTGACTGATTTTACTCCTCACTCTTCAAATCCAGTCAATCATTATGTTCGAATAGTCATAACTACTAAGTACTTTCAGACTATTTTCTTTATCCCTACTCCCACTGCCTTAGTTCAGGTCTCCATCAACTCCCATCCGGACTATTAAATAGATTCTTAAATGGTTCCCTGCCTCTAATCTCATCCCCCTCGAAACTGTTCACACTGCAGCCAGTGACCTGTATACAACACAAATATGATAAAGCCATTCCGCTGGTGAAAACCTTTCAGCGGCCCTGTGACAGCTGTAGAAAGTCCAGTCTCCTTAGCATGACCAATAAGGCCTGTCAGGACCTGGCTACTGTCTGCCTCTCCTCTCACTAACAGGGTGTATTCAAGTGTTAGTTCTCTTATTTGTTGCATTTGGTGTCTCTCTTTTGTCGTGTTGGTGGCTGTTGCTTTGTTTGCTTTTTTCTTTCTTGTTCATTATTGCTATGTGGGTCTAGATTAAACAGCCTGTTCCTCTATTCAAATGAGACTTGAACCCCTATCTGTGGGTTCCAATTTTGATCACAGGAAGCTATTTCTGATGACTACAGCTGAGAGCCGGCTCCGGCGGCAAGGTGCAATGTAGAACATTCATACTCTTAGACCCGAACGTGAAGGATGCTGCACAAAACTAAATTATTAAAAAATACTTAGGTGCATTTTTCACTCAGGATGTGGCATTTAGTCCCGGCATGGCAGAATCTCCATCCCTAAACATCTACTCTCAGGTTAACACTGTTCAAGCCCCAGAGAGACACTTTTCCTTATTTCATGTCCGTGACCTTGAAACAAAAGAAGACAGACAATCCTGTCCAAATGTCTGAAGGTTTGTGAGTTGTGCCCCATCCAGTTCAGATACGAATGTTGCTTTAGCAGGCAGGACTTGAGAGGCAGAGAGACACACTGAGGAAAGAGAAAATACAAATTAATTATTGGGAGAAATCCTTCCTCTCAAGATGAATGCGATGGATTCTTGAGTAATGAAGCCTTATTCCCTAAGAGGGCTGAGCATTCATTTTCTCGCTTGTCTTTGTGGATCTGGAGGTTCTCTTGCATTAGCTCAATATTTGAAACAATTGTACATGACAGCTGAATAAAATTTTGCAATATTAAATAATTCATATTACCCTTAGATTTGTATAAACAGGTCTAAGCATAATAGCCACATAGCATGATGCTGGCT
>NW_012137303.1:6841905-6964764 GCF_000956105.1 Propithecus coquereli
AAATACATCTAAACATGATTAGTCCATCAATAAATATACAGACAGGTGTAATACTAGTAAAAGTCAGATATCTTTGATAGTTTGCAAAACCATAGCTTTGCGTACTTTAAAACTTTTTATTGATACAAAGGAGTATTTGTCAAGGTAGAAAGATAGCATATATATATATATATATAAATACAGACACAGAGAGAGAGAGAGAGAGAGAAAGCACACAGTTGCCTTAGAGTTAAAGTTATGGAGGCACCTTACTCTTACCTGGGGCACTCTAGCTATCTTCTGAAACACGACTCTCTTCAGAGAGCAGTGCTCAGGACTTTAGCTTGGAATTTTTCACCCTCTATAGTCTGGACCAAAGTCTAATGTTCCCTCTGGCTCTTCCTTGCTTTGCTCTCTGACCCAAATATTCACGATCATTCTAACGCTAACCCTAACCCTTCCTTGCCATGTTTAGAAAAAACACATTCTCAGGGTTTTGTCCTGGGAACAAACTGTCATCTGGCACATGGGGAGGGGAAGGGGAGCCAACAGGCCCTGCTGTTTCAAGTCAGGTCTTTTGGCAATAACGAAGCATTCAACTTCTCTTGTTTTTATTTGTTGACAATGAACTTGGGAAAATCTATTCTCCCCCTTGAAATATCATTGAAGTGACTTTCTCCTGTTTAGGGTTTTGGCTACAGTTTCTTCATCTTGTTTCTCTGCTAATCTGATCCTGTAAATGTTCTGTTCCAGGAATTCCTCAAATCTTTTATCTGCTGCTTCAGCCCTTCTAGGTTTCTAGTGTCATTATGAATTACTGTGTTTTAAAACTTCTTTCCTCACATTCCAATGGGGTGTGCACAGGAAAGGAAGACATCGTTACGATTAGCATGCCATCTTAATCCCAACCGAATGTGTTAAACCCACCCCTTGTGAGCTTTAGTGACACCAGAATACTTGAGTTCCCAAAACACACACACACACACACACACACACACACACACACACACACACAATGCTGTGTTGCGCTTCTGTGCCATCTCTATTGTTTTCTCTTTCTCACTGACATAAGTCTTCTGACTTTTCTTCACCTGGTGGATTCTTACATATCCTTCACAACTTGACCCAAGCATTTTTTTCCTCCAGGAAAGAACTAACCATCTAACTAACTAAATGAATAAAATAAGATTTCTAAGATGCCTCCACTTGGGTTAAGCCCCCCTTCTCTGATACCTGTACACGATATATCTCTGAGGTTGCCAGATAAAATATTTGGTACACACACTAAAAATTTATTCATTGTTTATCCGAGATTCAAATTGAGCTAGGCATCCTGTTTTTGTTATCATTTTATAAATTTGGCAAGATTTAGAAAGAAGACTAAACATCTCCTTACTTGCTATACTGTATAGATTTTATCTGCTTACATGTGTTCCCCTCCCTTAGGGTACTGGAAGTTCCTTGTAGGAAGGGACCATGTCTTTTTTTTTTTTTTTTTTTTTTTTTTTGTTTGTTGGGAGAATGGCAGGATGCAAACCATTATCTTTTTTTTTTTTTTTTTTAAATCTCCGATGCTCTAGTGGCTGGCAAAGTATCTGACATACTAGATTATATGAGTTAGGATCTTTGGGTTGCAAGTAGTAGACACAAACTCAAGCCCAATTAAGCAACGAAGGACTTGTGATGAGAATTCCAGGGCCAGAGTGCAGCTGGCTTCAGGAAGCTCACGAGCCCATTGTTCTCTCTTTGTCTCTCATCTATCTCTCTCAGTTGCTGAGCTTCTTTCTACTCTGATTGCTAAGGCTTTCTCTGCTACTCAATTCATTTGGAAGTTGGCTGAGCAACACTCCTGAATGGTTACATTTTCTCCATTCAAGATGACACTAGTTTCTCTTAACACCAATTACAATTTCTGGGGAAGGGAATGTGTTCAATCAGCTGAAGGTCATGTGATAATGAGGGACTCATCTGTCACCCCGTGGTTTGATAGCGGAGGAAGGGCAGAAGAAAGTTTCTACTACGTAGACGCTGTATCAGTCAGGGTTCTCAGAGAATAGAATCCATAGGATGTGTGTATGTGTATAAAGAGATTTATTTAAGGAATTGGCTCATGTGATTATCGAGGCTGGCAAGGGCAAATCTTCAAGGGTGGGCTGGCAGGCTGGAGACCTGGGGAGGGGGTGCTGGTGTTGTAGTTCGAGTCCAAAGGCAGTCTGCTGGTAGAATCCCTTCTTGCTCTGAAGTCAGTCTCTTGTTCTATTTGGACTTTCATCTTATTGTATGAGACTCACTCACGTCAAGGAGGACAATCTGCTTTACTCAAAATCCACTGATTTAAATGTTAATCTCATTCAAAAACACCCTCTCCGAAACACCCAGAATAATGTTTGACCACATATCTAGGCATCATGGCCCAGCCAAGGTGACATATAAAATTAACTATCACAGATGCTCAATAAGCATTTGTTGAATTGAGCTATTTTTATTGCCCACTACCTTTAAACAGTGTTCGCTCTGTGAAGATCATCAGAGAAATTGTGATTTCAGGATCTCAGAACCAGTAATAGGCCTTCTCCTGAGCCCTAGTTTGTTTTATCCCATGAACCTGGAATCACATGATGGATCATATTTCTCTCTTCATTTTGGTTCTAGAAAAGTTGGAGCTGGATTAGTGTTTCTTTTCTAGCAAATGTGCAGTACCCAACAGAGGCATTTTGTAGACTAATCTCATTCCTGTCTATGTATTATCTTTAAAACAACTCTCATTTTTCATTTCTCAATTGCCTCACTAGTTTGTTTTATTTAACAGCACTTTATGGGAAGAGCATGAATGAATAAAGAAAGAAAGCACTTGTCAGAATTCAAGATCTGCTTTTCACAGAGCAAAGACCAACATCCTTCATTTTTACTGATTCTGAAATGAGCAGTTGATATTTTTCAAGTCGTCAGATGATCTGATTCCCACATCCTTTCCATTCCAGAATTCCTGTTTACAGTTTTAAAAGAAACTCAGTATATATCATCAATCTCTTACTATTCAAAGCACAATGAAAGTCAAGTGTCCGATGCTGCAATATGTTGTCAAAACATCTTCAGGCATTTTTTTTTTTTACCAGCTTAAATTGCTCTTCCTTTACCATCTCAAAACATATGGTCTTTTCCTCAGATCTTCAAAAATGTTGACTTCTCAAAGTGGCCCTTTGTTCAGTAGTGGTAGAACTGAAAAGTCAGGCAAAAATAAGAGAGAGGAGCTGAGGGCAAAAACCAAACCAAGAGAAGAATGAAATGTGTGATGATATCTGAATCTGTTCAATAAACATGGCTGGCATTAGAATTTTCCTGAACAATCTGAAAAATCTCCTTAATTATACCTGCATATAGTTACATAATTGAAGTGTGGGAGATTACATTGCAACCACTATATTTTTGGTAAAGAAAGCAAAAGGAACTTCACTATGATACTCTTAAAAATTGAGACTTTCCACGTTGTCTTTAGTTGGTGTCTTGCAAGCAGTCCTTGCATGTGGCAGCTTTGCACAGTGCATCACAAAATAGGAAGAGGCCAGAAGATAATCTCCATTTTTATTTCTATCATCATGTCACCTCCTTGACCTGGTTAAAAAAAAATAGTAGTCCTAAAACAGAAATTTTCATAAGTAATGCAAAATTTCATTAAAAAGTTAGTACTATCCATTTCAGATATGCCAAATAGTCACCTGAAGAAATATGAGAAGAAAAAATGGGTAATTTCACCATGAATTGAATACTTTTGTCATTTTTATGGAAGGAGCCAAATAATTAAAGGATCAAAAGTATATATCAATTGCATGACGGTTTCCCCCAAAGTACAATAAATGGGGGGGGATGAACAGATCCCGCAAGCAGATCTTAAACTGAGTTGAGTGGCTATTTCCAAAAAATATTTAATAAGAATATTATTTTATTGTCTCTGCTCTTCCATTAACTGCATGCTGTGAAAGCCAGCACTGGGATAGTAAGGTCTGAGATGCCAAATCCCAACACAGGGTGGCAGGAGGAGATTTGGGCTTGTGGGGCCCTCGGGGAGGGACAGGTGTCGGTGCTGGGCAGGTGCATCCATGTCAAGCACACACGAGCCTGGGAGAAGGAAGAACGAGGGAAAGCAAAGAAGATATGAAGTAGGCCATGAAATCTGAAGGCGAGACAGAATCAAGAAGTAATAAAAAGGCTTAAAAACGCCTTTCTAACTCCAGGGTTTGCCCTGCCTCCCTAGTATTTTCATGAAATTACCAAGAAAGGGATGGGGTAGATGGTACAGTATCAGTAGCATTTCTTGCTCCTTAGCTCCTCCTGCTCTCATCAGCCCTCCCTGTTGACATGTCTCCACCAACCAGTCGTCGTGCCTGGGGCTTTTGAAGAGAAGGTAACTGAACACAGCTGGACAAGGGGCCTGGAAGAAAAGCAGTTTTTATCAAGGGCCGTTCCTGACACCATCTGCACATACCAGCCCTTCAGAGAAGGGCTAAGCAAAGCACTCAATAGTCCCGGTGCAATAAAAACTCTAAGTTTTCTGTTTCTGATTTAATTCTTGGCTTTAAAAAAAAAAAGAACTTTAAAGCTTTGACTTTCTCTTAATTCAACTCAATTCTCTTTTTATCTGTCTCTATCAGAAGCCTTTATTGCAGCACACAGCAAGACAAAGAGATTAACTCAATCTATGATATGTTATTCTTCTATAACTAATTTAGATCTTTACCATAATTAGATTAGCAATACATTGGGTAATGAAGCATCACATTTGGCCCTCTAAAGACCAGTTGGTTGTTAAAAGACTCTGTCAATCACTTACCTTTATCCTTCTGGCATTTTGGGACCCAACCTTAAAAAAATTATTTTAAATTATATAATAATTTCATATACAAAAAGAGTATATGTAATATAAATGTAAATTGTGATGCTTAGTAGTAAATTGAGTACCTGGGAACTCAACTTAAGAACAAGGTACCAATACTATTGTATCAAACTAGATCCAACTTAATGAGTTTTTTCTTCATGGATCATCCTTTTGGTGTTTTATCTAAGAAGTCATCACGAAATCCAAGGTTACGTATTTTCTTCTATGTTATCTTCTGGAAGTTTTATAGATTTATATTTTATATTTAGGCCTATGATCCATTTTGAGTTGATTTTTGTAAAAGATATAAAGACTGTGTCTAAATTTTTCTTTTGCATGTGAATATCTAGTCATTATTGCACCATTTGTTGAAAAGACTATCCTTTCTCCACTAAATTATGTTTACTCCTTTATCAAATATCAGTTGATTATATTTACATGGGTCTATTTCTGGACTCTCTATTCTGTTCCATGGGTGTATTTGTCTATTCCTTTGCCAATGCCATACTGTTTTGATCACTGTAGCATTATAGTAACTCTTCAGATTGGATAGTGTCAGTTCTCAAACTTTGTATGGGCTATTCTGGGATTTTTGCTTTTGCTTCTCCATATAAACATTAGAAAGCATATGTCAAAATCCAGAAAACAATTTTCTGGGGTTGTGATTGGAACCGAGTTGAATCTATAGATCAAGTTGGGAAAAACTGACATCTTGAAAATATTGAATCTTTCTATCTGTGAATGTGGAATCTCTCCATTTTTATAGATCTTGGATTTCTTTCATCAGAGGTTTGTAGTTTTCCTCATGTAGAGCTTGTACATATTTTGTTATGTTTATACTTAAGTATTTTTCATTTTTCGTTGCTAATGTAAATAGTGTTGTATTTTAAATTTCAAATTCAAATTGTTAATTTCTGGTATACAGCAATACAATTAATGCTGTATATAAACCCCATATCCTGCAACATTGCTATAATCACATTAATTCTAATTTGTTGTTGTTGTTGATTCTTCGGGATTTTCTATTTAGACAATCATGTCATCTGCAAACATGGTTTTATTTTTTCCTTCTCAATCGGTGTACATTTTATTTACTTTTCTTGTCTTATTGTATTAGTTAGGACTTCTAGTATAATGTTGAACTGAATAGGTAAGAGGAAATATACTTGCCTTGTTCCTAATTTTAGGGGGAAAGCATTTAGTTTCTTACCATTAAGTATGATGTTAGCTATCAAGTTTTTTAGATGTTCTTTATCAAGTTGAGGAAGTTCCCCTTTAATTCTAGTTTGCTGAGAGTTTTTATCATGAATGGGTATTAGATTTTGTGAAATGTTCTTTCTGCATCTACTGATAAGACCATATGATTTTTCTTCTTTAGTCTGTTGACATAATAAATTAATTGATTTTTTAATGTTGAAACAGGCTTGCATAACTGGAATAAATCCCACTTGGTTATGGTATATAATTCTTTTTATAGATCATTCCATTTGATTTGCTAATATTTTCTTGAGGATTTTTTCATCTATATTCATGAGAGATATTTGTAGTTTTTGATTTTTATAATGTCTTTGTCTGGTTTCAGTATTAGGGTAATGTTGGCTTCATAGAATAAGTTAGGAAGTATTCCCTCTGCTTCATTTTCCGGAAAAGGTTGTAGACAATTTGTATAATTTCTCCCTTAAGTGTTTGCTAGAATTCACCAGTGAACCCATTTGTGCCTGGTAATTTCTATTTCAGAAGACCATTAACTAATGATTCATTATCTTTAATGTATGTAGACCTATTCAGATTTCTTCTTATATGAGTTTTCATTGATTGTGTCTTCAAGGAGTTGGTCTATTTCATCTAGGTTATCAAATTTGCAGTCATAGAGTTGTTAATAATAATATTCCTTTACTATCTTTTTAATGTCTGTGAGATCTGTAGTGATGGCCACTCTTTTGTTTATGTTGGCAATTTCTTTCTCTCTCTCTCTTTTTTTTCCTTAGTTAGCCTGGCTAATGATTTACCAGTTTTATCATTTTTTTCCCAATAAAGCAGCTTTTGGTTTTATTGATTTTCTGTACTGAGTTCCTGTTTCCAATTTCATTGATTTCTGCTCTAATTTTCATTAGTTCTTTTCTTCTGCTTACTTTGGATTTAATTTGCTTTTCTTTTTCTAGTTTCCTAAAGTGGAAGCCTAGAAGATTTATTTTAGATCTTTCTTCTGTTCCAATATATATACATATATACAATGGCTCTAAGCACTGCCTTCACTACATCCCACAATTGTTGATATGTTGTATTTTCATTTTAGTTCAAAATGTTTTAAAATTTCTCTCAAGACTTCTTTGATCCATGTGTTATTTAGAAGTATGTTATTTAACCTCCAAGTGTTTGAGGGTTTTTCAGGTATCTTTCTGTCATTGATTTCTAGTTTAATTCCATTGTGGTCCAAGAGAATACTTTGTGTGACTCCCCCATTCTTTCAAATTTGTGAAGGTATCTTTTGTGGTCCAGAAAGTATTATATTATACCTTAGTGAATATTCCATGTGCGTTAAAGAAGAATGTGCATTCTGCTGTTGTATGAAGTATTCTATAGATGTCAATTAGATCTAGTTGATTGATTCAGTTCAACTATGTCCTTACTGATTTTCTGCCTAATGGATCTGTTAATTACTAATAGAGGGGTGTTAAAATCTCCAATCACAATAGTAGATTTGTTTATTTCACCTTACAGTTCTATAAATTTTTGCCTCTTGTATTTTGACACCATGTTGTTAGGTGCATACACCTTTGGGACTGTTATGTCTTCTTGGAGGATTGACCCCTTTGTCATTATATAATGCCCCTTCCTATCCCTGATAATTTTACTTGCTCAGTAGTATGCTCTGTCGGAAATTAACATAGCTGCTCCGGGTTTCTTTGATTAGTGTTCAGATTTATATCTTTCTCCATCCCTTTATTTTTTTTTTTTTTTAAATTTTTGTTTTGGTAAATGCACTTAACATGAGCTCTACCCTCTTAACTAATTTATAACTGTACAACACCATGTTGTGAACTACAGGTGCAATGTTGTACCCTAGATCTCTAGAACTTAATTATCTGGTATAACTGAGACTTTAGACCTCTTGACTAGCAACTCCCCATTTCCCCCTCCTCCAGCTCCTGGCAACCACTGCTCCACTCTCTAATTCTATGTGTTGACTGTTTCAGATACTCATATAAATGGAATCATGCAGTATTTGCCCTTCTGTAACTTGCTTATTTCACTTAGCATAATATCCTCTAGGTTCATCGATGTTGTCACATCCTTCTTTTTAAAGTTTGAATAGTATTTCATTGTATGTACATATCTTTTTTTTAATCTATTCATTCATTGGTGGACAATTAGGTTGTTTCCACATCTTGGTTATTGTGAATAATGCTGCAATCCAACAGAGAAGTACAGATATCTGTCTCCCAAAACCATTCTGGCCTCCTGGGCCTCTGGGTCTGTGGTGGAAGGGGCATGCTTGAAGATCTCTGAAATGCCTTCAAGGTCTTTCTTCCATTCTCTTGATGATCTCTACTCTTTGAACTAATCTCCTTAGCAAAAGGAAGCTGGGCCACACCCTTGGTTTCCTCTCTCGACATGCTTTTTAACTCTTTACATAGCGAGGCTGAAAGTTTTCCAAATGTTTTGCTTTGCTTCCCTTTTTAATTATTTTATAAATTAGAGTCTTTAAGTCATTTTTCCCTCTCACATCTTAATGTAAGTGGTTAAAAGTAGCCATGCAGCAGCTTCAGTGCTTTGCTGCTTAGATATTTCTTCTGCCAGATAGCCTAATTCTTTGTTCTTAAGTTCTACATTCCATAAATCCCTAAGGAATGAACACAATGCTGGCAAGTTCTTTGCCAGCTTATAACAAGAATGGCCTTTTACTCCAGTTTCTAATACCTTGCTCTTCAAGTCCATCTGAAACCTTGTCAGAATGGCCTCTACCGTTCATATTTCTATCAGCATTCTGGTGATGACCACTTAACCAATCTCTAAGGAGTTCCAAACTTTCCCTAGTCTTCTTGTCTTCCAAGCCCTCACCAGAATATAGGCGTTTTCTATCCTCCTCCTCCAAATCATTCCAATCTCTGCCCATTACCCAGTTCCAAAGCTGCTCCCACATTTTCAGGTAATTGTTATCAGCAACACCCTACTTCTCAGTACAAATTTTCTGGTCTTAGTCTCTTTTCTGTTGCTTATAACAGAATATTTGAAACTGGGTAATTTATAAAGAAAAGGAATTTATTTCTTACAGTTCTGTAGACTGGGAAGTCCAAGGTCAAGGGGGCACATCTGGTGAGGGCCTTCTTGCTTGTGAGTACTCCCTGCAGAATTCCAAGGTAGCATGAGGGTTCACATGGTAAGGGGGCTGAACATGCTAGCTCAGGTCTCTCTCCCCCTTCTTATAAAGCCACGAGTCCCACTCCCATGATCCACTAATTAATCCATTCATGGAGGCAGAGCCCTAATGACCCAGCCACCACTTAAAGGCCCCACTTTTCAATACCACCACCTTGGGGATTAAATTTCAACATGAGTTTTGGAGGGGGCAAATATTCAAGCCACAGCAGACCGGAAACTGCCTACCACCTGTTTTTGTACAACCCATGAGCTAAATATGAATTTTATATTTTTTAAATGGTTGAACTAAATCGAAAGAAGAATATTACTTCATGACAAGTAAAAATTCCATGAAAAAAAAATTTTAGCCTCCATGAATAAAGTTTTATTGAAGCAAAGCCATCTTCACTTATTTACATGGGATTTATGACTGCTTTCATGTTACAGAGGCAAAGTTGAGTAGTTTTGACAGATCTTATGGCCCACAATGCCTAAAATGTTTATTATCTGGTTCTTTACAGGAAAATAAAAAATTTAAGCCCTGCTCCAAATCTCCAAACATTTCTTTATATTTTTCACGTTCTTTTCTCTCTGTTCTACATCCTGGGTAATTTTGTCAGATTTATTTTCTAGTTTGCTATCTCTTTCACTAGATCTAATCTGCTCATTTATTTATCGATTGTTTTTTTTCTTTTCTTTAACAATCGTATTTTTAATTTCTGACATTTAAAAAAATTCTTTTTCTAATCTGTCTGGCAAGTTATAATCATCTCATGCTGTGCAGTCATTTTTGTGATATCCTCTTTTATTTCTTTAGCATTTCACACATATTCATTTTATATTCTGTATCTGATAATTCCATTATTTGAATTCTTTCAAGTCTGAATCTGATGTTTGCAGCTTCTGCTATTTTTTATGGTTTATTTCCTTATATATTAGATGATCTTTGATTGTGAGCTCGTATTTGGTAGATCCTGTCTTGGATACTACATTAAGGATGCCTTGTCCAGAGAGGATTTGTGTTTGCTTTTGCTGATAGCCAGGAAGATGACTATGATCTGAGAACACTAGAGCCTTCTTCCAATTTCTCTGGCTTAATTTGGGAGTGTTAGGTTCAGTTCCTCAATCTTTCTCTGTTGGCCCAAGACTTTATTTCTCAATTCCAGTAACAATATTGACAACAAAATTGGCAGGTGTCCTTAGGTGTCTTTCTCACATGCATGCTTCTCAACCTTTCTTTTCAGCTAAGTGTTATTTTTTCTTCTTCTGGTCCTTTGGGAATTTCCTATAATCTCAGCAACAAAACAAAATTATGTTCTCTGTTGAATCTAGATGTTTTATAACAGGAGGTTTCCTGGTTACCTAATTTGCCATATAGCCAGCAGCAGAAGTGCCATCCAATTCTTTTTTCTGTACTTACATCTAAGTTTGGTCCCCACTTGCTGGCTCATCTCCTTCCCAGGACCAGGCGTGGGACCTTGTTTCTAAACTTTCTACCTTCCCCTTTTCTTCATTACACCCCTTTGCTTGCCCTTTTCTTTAGCACCCACTCTCTTCCCTTAACAGATACCCAAGCTCTTGGTCAATGGTGATGGTAGTTCCTCTTTGACTGAAGGAACATTCATTCTTTGGTTTCTTTCCAAGGACAGAATTTAGTTTGTGGCTCTTTTTAAACATCTTGGGTCTCCTTCTGTCTCCTCCCATTTCTAAACACACATCACACACGCACACACACACACACACACACACACACACACTCTATTCTTATTTCCACCCACTTAAACATGCTCTCTTTGTTGGCACAGTTTAATTTTTGTTCACTGACATCATTATTTCAGGTCTCTTCTGTGGAACTGCAGTGCTCTTTTTTGGTCCTTGGGTCTCCAGGGTATGGCTCAGAGCAAAATGCTTTTCTTCCTCCATTTACAGCACTGCCCACATACTGTCCTGTCATTTTCAGATTGATTAGTTACTTCTGCAGCTGTTGCCATCAGTTACAAATGGCTTTAAATGAAGAGACAGGCATATGAAACTACTTTGCAAACTGTACAGCCCTCTACAATGCTAAGGCTTATTCAGGCATAAGATATACAGTATAATTTAGGCTTCAGTTGAGGCAAATGCACCTGACTTTGATTATGCAGAAAAACTGTCTTAAAGGCTCCTGACGCTGAAAAGTGGTCTATAGAGGAAGAGAAGTCTTTCAAGGAGGAAATGGAACACCCTATTTAGAAGCTGCTGTCAATTTGATTCTTCCTCCATTTAAATAGAGCAAATCCATTTTTATCAAATACTAAGGACAAAAGAAGCACCGAGAAGTCCTCCAAACTTATGCTTCCTAAAGGTTTTCATGTCTCCTAATTTGTTGCTTGGCATACAGGCTAAGAGTATAATGACTGCCGTGCACCTGTGAAACATGGTATGGAGGAGTAGAAGGAATTACAGTGCTGGTGGAGAATATAAACAGGGATCTTCTAGAAGCTCATGTTAATTCAAAATGATTAATTAATCATGACAGCCGGGCTATGGTTCCAGGGCTAACCCTGGGAAGAGGCAGGTTTCTGATGTGCATATCTAAGTAGGGAACTAAGAGACCTTAGAGATGCAGACAAAGAGCATTGGAGTACGAGTATAGAGACTGTTATTGATGGGGAAAAAAGCCTCAACTGATCACTGAATTGTCAATGATGAAACCAGCTCCTTGTTGGATGTGATGTGGCCTTCCAACTGAGATATTATGATTCTATAGTATCTGATTCTACCAGCTGACATGGTTTTGTTGGTTTATCTCAATCCCTTACGTTTTAGTTTCCGTGCTTCTGTACTCCTGATTTGTGTGAATTCGGGCACTGGGGTTGATGTAGGGAAGAGAAGATACAGCTCCTCCTTCAGCTAGGCACTAACTCTGTCTACCCTGTGACAGATACATGCCCAAGGCCTAGAACACCATAATAGCAGCAATGCTGGGGTTTCCAATGTTGCTTCTGCGGCAAGTCCCTGATAACATGGGACTTTGTTCTTTCTGTTTCCCACAGCACTGCCCAGACACTCCAGCATCAGGAACTTCCAAGCTTTTTTTTTTTATCATTTTTTTTTTTTTTTTATTTCAGGGTATTACGAGGTTACAAACATTTTGGTTACACTTTATGTCTTTTCCTCACCCAAGCGAGGGTTAAAGGCATGCCCTTCCCCCCTACAATGCTCCCCATGTCCTTTAGTTGAGAGATTACCCCCATCCCCCTAATCCCTGGAGAGTATTACTGCCATGTGAGCACCCTAATGTTGATCAGTTAGTACCAATTTGATGGTGAGTACAAATGGATCCCGTTCTTCTGCTCTTGTGGTGCCTCACTTTGGATAATGGGCTTAAGTTTAATCCAGGAAAGTATAAGAGGTTCTAGATCACTGTCGTTTCTTATGATTGAGCAATATGCCATTGTATACATATACGAAATTTTAATAATCCACTCATGGATTGACGGGCACTTGGGTTGTTTCCACATCCTTACAATAGTGAATTGTGCTGCCATAAACGTTCGGGTGCAGATGTCTTTATCGTAGGATGTTTTTTGCTCTTTTGGGTAGATGCCTAATAGTGCTACTGCTGGATCGAATGGTATTTCTATTTTTAGCTCTTTGAGGTATCTCCACATTCTTTTCCAGAGAGGTTGCACTAATTTGCAGTCCCACCAGCAGTGTAAGAGTGAGGAACTCCCAAACATTTTGACAGTGCGCTTCACACGCTACAGAAAGCATAATAGTGATGTCTGGTGTTGTAAAAATTTCAGAATACATTACTAAATTCTTCTGTTTGTCTTTCAGTCTTTGAGTCCCAGATTTAAGGGCACAATGAAGTCTTGCTGTTTGTATTCTGTGGAACTCTGTAATTTCTTGCTATGAATGCTACTCCTTTAACTTCTGATTGACTCCAGGAGGGTCAGTTCTAGGTAATCATATTCTCCCTAATATCCTGAAGCATGACCTACAATTTAATCTTGTCATCTTCCTTTGTATCAGAGTTGTAGTTTAGAAGTACATTAGGGTTCCCCAGATCCTTGATCCCAGAAAATGAATCCATTGGTTTATTTCGAGTCATGCCTACCGGGGCAGTCCTCTGCAAGCACTCCTGCATTCAGACACATAGGCCTGGGACTGGCCATTGCCCCCAAACCACCCCAGTTCAGGATCTCTGCTGTTTTGTAAAGCTTTCCCGAGGCAAGGCTACACCTACTTGCCGTTTCTGTTTCGGCCTCTAACCATCTGTCCTTCCAATTCTTCCAAAAATGGCTTCA
The DNA here is from genome assembly GCF_000956105.1 of Propithecus coquereli. Lineage (NCBI taxonomy): Eukaryota > Metazoa > Chordata > Mammalia > Primates > Indriidae > Propithecus > Propithecus coquereli. Next base: position 6,855,412 of record NW_012137303.1, read on the forward strand.
GAAAGAAAAATAGCTTACTTGAGATCTGGCCCTCCGTTTTGCTTCTCCTAGCTAAAACTTGCTTCCCCCCCAACTAGACTGTAAACTTTCTCTTGCTGACAGGAAATTTGGACTCCAGCACCAAAACAGTGCCTGGCATATACTAATCACTTTATATTCACCTAAAGAATGGCTGAATAACTGAATAAATGAATAACTATTTCCCTTAATGGGCACTGAATATAATTCACTTTTCTGTAATAGTCCTGTTTTCTATCTCTTAATGTTACTGACACCTCAGTAATATTTCTGAGGCCCCTTTCTAAAACAGTACTTGGATAAGGTTCTGAATTATAAAATATTTATACATATTATAGTCCTATATTCACCTTTTTAAAGAATGCAGCACTACATGATTGATTCACATTCATCTTGTCTATGTTTTTCACCTGCTTTCGTAGATGGGCAATCCTTGTTTTATCTGCTAGTTTTTTCCCCCATCAGTAGTCTACCTGGATGAAGGAATATGTCTTTGTACTGTGGCATTCAGCTTTGTCACTGGCTTGACTGCCTGCTGACCAAATATGCAGACCCCTGGGTAGGACAGCAGCAATGTTGGATGACAGAAATCGGCTCCCAAAGTCTGGGTAAACAGGACTCTATACAGAATTAAAGAAGATGAAATGCAAAAATGTTAAAAAAAAAACCAAAAACAAAAACAAAAAAACAAGTTAAGTACAAGATGAAGACGATGAGGACAGCTTAGGGGAAAAAGCCTTTGAGCTCACTACATCATTATGTGTTGTTTTTGGGTATTTGAAAAAAAAATTTTTAAACCTCAGATTACTCATCTGCAAAATAGGAATATTTCGTTCAAGTATTTATCAGGTGCTTATTGTTTGCCAGGCAGTATTCCAGTGAGCCATACAAAGTACTGTACCTCTCCTCTGAGGTCACATTCTAGGAGAGAGATAATGGAAGAAATAGTGATGGCTGATGGCTACTTCGAAAAAACATAGCACAGTTGTATAAAGCACTTAAAATAGTGCCTAGCATTCCTAAAAGTAGAAACAACTCACATGTTCATCAGCTGATAAACGGATACACAAGACACGGTATGGAGTATTATTCAGCTATGAGAAGGAACGAACGATTGATACATGCAGTAATGTGGATGAACCCTGAAAACATTATGCTAAGCGAAAGAAGACACAAAAGGCCACATGTTATATGATTCCATTTATAGGAAAGATGCAGACTAGGCAAATCCAGATTAGCGGTTGCCAGAGGCTGCTGGGGGTAGGGGTCAGGGAGTGACTGCTTAATGGGTACAAGGTTTCCTCTTGGGGTGACAAAAATATTCTGGAACTAGATAAACGTGATAGTTGTACAACATTGCGAATGTATTAAATGTCACTAATGGTTAATTTTGTTTTGTGTATTGTGCCACATTAAAAAATAGTACCTGACATAATTATTATAAGCATTCTATAAATTTTACAAAATATTTTTATTGTAAAACAGAAATATAAAATATCTCTCAAACGGTAAATTACCTGGGTAAGTAAATGATTAAATAAATTTTAAATCACTGGAATGCTATGCAGTCTTTGAAGAACATGAACAGAATCTGTAAGTACTAACATGGAAAGATGTCGATGTATTTAGTGAACAAAAAAGCTGCAGATCAGCATATATGGTGTGATTTATGTAAAATCATGTTAAAATACACATGCCAATGCACACACGTTTATTATACATGCCTATAAAATGCATGGACTGGAAGGATGATACAAGAAAAATAAGAACAGTGGTTATCTTGGGTGAATAAGATGGGGGCGTGCCAGGCAAGGTTTCCTTTGTATTTGTTTTACTTCATACCCTTCTATATTGATTTTGTGTGTGTACAATATATAGCACCTTGGGGTTTCTGGATAAGTTCAGAGTTAATAGTGTGACATGGCGGTCAAATAATTCTAATCTCATAGGTGGCATTATAAGAAATATAGAATCTAGAACATGTTAGGTAATTACCAAATGAGAATTAAAATTTATTGGCTTCATACTCCTTATAAGGAGTAAAACTTGCCACTCTCTGTGTAAAAATCCTCCTTCAATGTGTAGGAGTGGCTTCTGCATAAGGTCACAGGGACATGGTAAGTTCAGAGTGTAGAGCACACCACAGGTGTTTAAATACTTAACGTTCTCAGAGTCCCAAATAAAGGGCAAAGCATACTATGTTTTGAGCTTTTGTTCAACCTTTCTCCTTAACTTGTTAAAGAATGTCTTTAAAAATTTAGTTAATATAGGAGCATAGGATAATATTAAGAAAGTCCATCCACACGTCTGATCTCATAAAAAAAATCATTTTATTGATCCTTTACCATACAAAATTTATTCAAATTACACCCATTTGAAGTGGTAAGATCACAGCTAGAGAACAGGTCACCCTGTAACAAATCTATTTACAAAATCCATCATAAAAGCTTTTTTTTTTGTTTGTTTTTTACATTATATTACATATTTTCTTTTTTAAACTAGCATACAACACAAAGCTAAACTGATTAGTAGTTTGCCTACTCCCAATTTTGGGAGAAATACTTCCTTTTTACAAAATCATGTACCCCGTAGGAAAAGAAATTCCCACACCCTGACAATTGCCACCCAACTTACTCTGCCAGGCATCTTCCTTCAAATCCCTCCTTCTCACACACACGAGTTGTCATGCACACACTGAGTTCTTATTTTCTTTTTCCTGAAAGCTAAAGCTTTAAATACTGCAATTTTATTTACAGATCTACACGTACAACAAAAATGAAAACAAGAACCACAACAAAAAAACAAACAAAATAACGCTCTTAAAAAATTACAAACCAGCTAGAAAATATTCTGGCAGTGTTTACAAATTAATTGCTATTTTTGTACAAAATTGCTAAATAATGAAAATGTGAGTAGACTACATATCAACTTAAATAAAACGATTGCTATGCACAACTCTGTACATACAAACACACACCTAACACTGTTTGACAGCTCATGTGTTGCCCTTTATACATTTTATTTTCTAAGGCTCACGCAGTCATAATTCGCACACTTGTAACTTTTAGCCATTTCATGTGTGAGCTTTAATAGCAGCAACTCAATGGTACCAGGAGACCTGCATACTTAGTACTTAAAGTAACACAAATACTGTAGTACTAACCCACTTTGTGTGCCAGATACTATGTCAAAAAGAAAATGACTAATGCAAACAGAATACAGTATGGACATCTAATTCATGTACACCAGTTATGCCCAGTAACTGGAAAAATCTTATGCATGAAGGAACTTTTAAGACTTATTAGTATTCCTTTCATTTTTAAAACAATAAATATGGCATTACATTACGAAAAGGTTCAACGAGAAAGTCAACAAAACACACAACAACCTAGCCAGGTGAGCTCAGTCTTTAGACTTTGGAAAAAATCAGCTTTGTGCAGCTGGCAAAGAGAATTACACAAAGCTGGAAGCAGAGGCAGCTAACCAGATGAGATAAATATGGGAAATGGGGAAAAGCTTGGCATAAATGGTTTCCCATACAGGAAAAAACCCCACAGTGCATTTCCAGTAGGCACTTAACACAAAGCTCCCTCTGCCTCCCCCACCCCAAAGCTTCATCTCGGACCACACCGATATTTTGTACCAAGTCCAGTGTGTGTGAGGGGAGGAGGCCGGGGATGGAGGCTGAAGAAGAAAAAGGAAGATAGTCTGCACCTTTGTTTTTCTTCCCAAACATACACTCATGCATACCCACACAAAGAGTTTAAAGTGCTGGTGTCATTGGACTTGACCCCACCACCACTTTGCATATTGTGGACATCTACCTAGAGTAAACTGGCTGGGGCTCTTGTGGTTTCTGTTTTTGTTTTTTCCCTAAGGGATATTTTCAATTCGATTAAACACGTATGAGTTGAGTGCCTACTATGGTGCCTGCTGCTGGGGCAGGCACACAGCATTTCAATTTAACTGTTCCTACTGAGGTTTGTTCTTTAACCGACTCCCTCATTCCCGCAGTCCTTAGCATCCAAGGAATGGACTGGAGATCCTATGATGCCACATTCCCAGCGGGAGATGGCCTGGGCCACCTGCCAATGGGAAAGCCATTCTTGGACATGACCTGTAGGATTTGCAGCTGACACAAAGCCCCCAACATGGGCCACCATTCCTGAAGAGTAAAGTGAAGATGCCCTGGCATTCTTTCCCTTCATTTTCTACGTCCCAACTTCCCTTACTCTCATTCCTTCACAGAGGAAGGGGGACGGGTTCTGGCCAGAACTATTCCAGCTCCCGACACAGTGGGAGCTCCTTGTTCTTACCAGCTTGAGGAAATGCCACTCACGCAAGGGGGATGTCTTTCTACCTAGAGGCCTCTCCATCTGACCCCATCCTGAGAAGTGGTCTCCCTGAGTGCGGAGTAAGAGAGCCCTTTCCCCGGTCGCAGGGGCCTGGGAAGCCCAAGGACGGAGGGATCCATGCCTGCTGCTCCTTGGGACTGCTATGTCATCAGACCTGGTTCTCCTTTCTGATGGGCCACCCCTGTCAGCGAGCGCCAGGACTGACTCGCTCCAAGCTCCCCCTACCGGGAAAGGAAGCAAGATGGGACGATGCTTGCAGAGGCTGGTAGACTGTAGATCACACAGGTTTAGATATTCTGATCAGTAGAGGTTCTCTCCCTCTGCTTAAGTAATGTGAATTTGCAAAAACCGCTTCAAAGTAAACAATTAAATTGAAATGGTGATGGGTGCCACAGGAATGCTTAAATGGCAGCTAAAAAAATAAAAAGTCTAAAACAATCCACAAAGAACTCCTAAGTAGGCATTTGCTACAAATCAAATGGAGACTACAAATACGTTGGGGATAGGGGAGTGGGAGTGGCTTATGGAGACAGGAAAATCCACAACAGCTTAGAGTGGCAGAACTCTATTAGTCTTCCGTATCTGCAACAAGTATATCTGAAAACAGGTTCTTCATCTGAAAGGCTTTGGAGGTTCTCTTGACCTCCTAGTGGGACACACAGTCCATAGCTTAAACTGAATTATGACAGTAATTTAAATATTCCTAAGAAGAGCTGAAGAAATTCATTTCATACTTTTGCATGACTTCAAGTTTGCAATTGCTGCAGTTCCATTCCATATTAGCAGACCCCAAAGACATGCATTCTGCGGAGAAGGCACGGCTTGAAATGCTATTAAGGAAGATTGCTGTTTCCGAGTGGGCCAGGTGGCCAGACCCCATTCTACAGCCCATCCGTCAGGCACAGCAAGCCAATCCGGGAGGAAGGGAGCGGCGAAGGAAGGAAAAGTCTGGGTGAGAGACACCTGATTGCACATTTTCTCACTTGCTGACGAATCCAGGAGATCTTGGAGCCTGGGCAAAGCAGGGCTTTCCCAAGGGAGCCTGCAACTGTGCGTTTAGACAGTTTGTTTATTTTTTTAAAAAAAAATTCATTAAAATGTCAGCTTTCTTCTGAAGTTTGTAGTTGACTTCATGATACTCTCTTGGAGGAAGAAGGTAGGAAGGGACAACACTGCATGACAGATGTTCTGGTTCCGTGATAAAAAAATATTGGTTTGTAAGGAGAGTTCACACAAAGCATAATCAACTACACATGAAGTCTTCCACCAGTGGGAGCTTTTCCAAATCGTAAGCATCAAAGAGATCGCTGATGCCTTCCTCCTCCCCAAGGCTCAGGAGGTAGTCCTCTTGGAGAAGCGGGGGCAGTAAGTTCACAAACGGTCCTTCTAGGTTGGAAGGAATTTGGTCCTCAGTCTGCTGTAGAAGGTTGGCCGGAGAGGTCAAGGGAGAAAGGTTTGCCATGGAAATGGAGCAGTCGCTATGTCCTGAGTTGGTTGAAGCCAAGTCTGAAAGGAAAATAGTGGTGGAAACAAAAAATCAGGAGAAAAATCAAATGGATTTTTCTAGAAGAATGAATATGCTGCTGCTATAAAAAAGCACATACTCTCTGCTAATAACGACAATGAGGCAGATCGACTTTTATGCTAACAGACACAAAAGAGTGATGTGTGGCCTTCCTTTGTCCTAGTCCACTCACTTATCTTTTAAAATACTGTCAACAAACAAGAATGCAAATAGCTTCAATGATGAGAGGCTAACAAGTTCAAAAAACAAAATATAATTATTAAAAAGTTGACTCCATAATAGAAACTCAGCAATTTTTTTCTAATTTAAGAAAAAAACCTTTTTTAAGAGACAGGTTTGCTATGTTGCCCAGGCTGGCCTCGAACACTTAGGCTCCAACGATCCTCCTGCCTCTGCCTCCCAAGTAGCTGGGAGTAGAGGCAAAACTCACCAATTTTTTTAACTGAGTCTTTTTTGAACAACCAGCTTATTAAAGATACCTCTAAAAGTACGTATAAATAAGATATTTCTACTTTGAATTTCTGTGGTGCAAAAAGATGGCCTTTTGTTTTACCATTTCAGGTGCTGTATTTTTGCTCAGTATTAAATCAGACCTGTTCATGTAAAATCACCCCTATTCTTGCTGCTATACCGGGATATAGCAGGGAAAAAAATTAAATACATATCCCCAAGCTAAAACTGAAAACAACAGCAACAACCAAAACCCCCAAAAAACCAAACTGCAAAGAGCTTCCTTTGCTCCAGGGACAGAGAGGGAAGAAGAAGTTAGATTTATTTTCCTGGGGGTTTTCTTCCTCCATCCTTCCCCCAACTCACTGGAGGGAAAAATAAGACAAAAATTCTCTGACCAAGGCTCTTCTGTCCAAATTTTTTCACGTCCCTCTCTAACAGTCTTTGCTGCCTCATTCAAAGGTGTGTGGCCGAGTGTAGCTGATGATACACCAAGAACAGCTCACGGCTTAGCTCTCACTCCTGCTGGTTTTCCAAAACATCATGAGGAAATGTTTTCTGCCAATAGCAAAAGCCTAAGGCAACTCCTAAGTGGGTGAAAGGAGCCATTTGCCCAAAATCATCATTTCATTCTGCAAACTGGTCAGAATGTCCTTTTAAAAATGTTACCTTAATAACAACGGAAGTTTGTGTTTCTTGCCTAGACTTGTGGTTCCAATACAGGATCTTCCTAGTCACTTTCACTTTTAACATAGTTTCCAAAAGACAAAAGTGGAATTTTTACCTTTGGAAGTGGGTTTAGGGATATTCCCATTGTGGTCTTGATTGTTTGTTTTCATTGGACTGTGTGTTTCATTCTCTTCTGGACACAAGTAAACCTCAATGGGTCCTTGGGTACTTGCCAAATGTATTTGTAGGTTCTATGAACAGAAGCAGAAGTTCAAAACAGACGTTCTTTTAGAAATAAAAGCCATAGTAATTTTCATCTAAAAACGGAAAGTAAGAGCAATGTTCATTGTTCATTTTGCCTCTTCCTTGCTAGTCTATCAATTACTGTCACCATTTAGAGCAGGGGCCAGCAAACTACAGTCTGAGGGCCAAGTCCAGTCCACCAGCTGGCTTTGTAAATAAAGTTTTATTGGAAGAGAGTCACGCCCATTCCCACTGATTATGTATTGCCTCTGGCTGTTTTCATACTACAGTGGCAGGGTTGAGTAGTTGAGTAGTCTGGACAGAGACACTATGGCTCCCAAAGTCAAAAATATTTACTATATGGCACTTTAAAGAAAAAGTTTGCTGAGTTCTGCCCCAGAGAAAGAAAACATTTTTGGGGGGTCAGTCTGAAAATGGCACTATGGGTGGAGTAAATTGTGTTCTTTAAATATATTCTTTTTCTGAAAATTATTAAAAGGTCCTTTAAGTGTTCCAAATACAGTATTTCCATTATGTTGTTCTTTATGGTAGGGCTTTCTTTTTTCTTCTTTGAGACATAGTCTCATTCTGTTGCCCGGGCTAGAGTGCCGTGGCGTCAGCCTAGCTCACAGCAACCTCAAACTCCTGGGCTCATGTGATCCTCCTGCCTCAGCCTCCTGAGTTGCTGGGACTACAGGCACGCACCACCATGCCTGGCTAATTTTTTCTATATATTTTTAGTTGTCCAGCTAATTTCTTTCTATTTTTTTTTTAGTAGAGACGGGGTCTCGCTCTTGCTCAGGCTGGTCTGGAACTCCTGAGCTCAAATGATCCACTCACCTCGGCCTCCCAGAGTGCTAGGATTACAGGCGCGAGCCACCATGCCTGGCCTATGGTAGGGCTTTTTAATATTGAACTTTAACAACCAGCTGATGAATAGTATTCTTAAGTGCTAGGAATTGCATTTAATAAGAGAATACAGCACACTAATACTTAAAATTCTTTCTCATCTAAGTCAGGGAGCTATTATTATCTTTTAAGGTGAGACATCTACCCTAGATGGGAGCTTGTAAATTTCATTCCCTTCTTATTTTCTATGTATTTTCTTTTTACTATAGTTCTTATCTCATAGTTAAGTCTAAGCCTATATTATCAAAGTATATTTGAAAATCAAAAAATATGCTCCCTACTTTCTTAAAATATTCCAGTCTATCAATTAACTCAAAGCCTCATTTTATTTCTTAAAAGTAAATATGTTATAAATAATAAAAAAAATTCTTAAAATGTTCTAAGTTAGGGAGATACTTTAAAACATTCATGTCTCTATTCATGGTGGGGACCATATACAGGGTAATCAATATAAATTTTCTCAAGTCATTCAAATTGATCAGAATCACCAAGTAACAAATTATGAAAAAGAGGAAGTACAAGACATCCTACACTAGTTAGAATTGAATGCCCTGCCAGGTTAAAATTAGACTTCTTGAACAGTCGATAGACACTGAGCTATTGAAATGTTTTTAAATTTACGGTTAAGTAAAACAAATAGGAAAAAATGATCAAGTTCTTAGGAGGGGACAGACTTTACAAGTCAGTGATTCATGAATTTTAGGCATTCCAGAAAGATCTTTGCAGATGAACAAAGACGCTGTCTCCTTACCTCTATTGAGTCAGGCACTTCAAGTCTTGTTTCTGGAGGGGCTTTCACAACTATAACAGTTTGGTCTTTAAGGCCACTAATTTTTCGAATATCTTGATATGTAACATAAGCTAACGTAAAGAGTGTCAAGGAAATCTTCCACCTAATTGCTTCGGATGTAACCATTATGAAAATGACAAAATGATCCATGGAAAAAATTTAAAGTATTTTATGACTTATAAACATATATTGGTCTCCCTTTCTGGATCTTCAAATATATTGGGTCCCCCATGAATCTTCTTTTTCGGTTGATATTCTAAACAACAAAAGAAATGTATAGCTTCATCTTGCCCATTTCTAAAGAGTCTATGGCTATATAAAATATTGAAATAAATGCATAAACAGAATAGTTAAAATAAACTATCAAAAGAAAATCAAAACCCTTTTAAGTCAGAAATTTTGAAACCAGGGTCTTCTGGAACACAGATATTCCGTGATCTCCAGTGAGTGTTCTGTCACTCAAACTGAATGATGACAGATCCCAATTTGCAGAAAACATTTCGGCTCTACTAACCATAATGTTTTTGAAACTCCAGTTACTTCTATCTGCTATTAGCAAGTGTCAGCAGCTACACATAAATGAATAAGTAACAAATATATTAGTGGAAGAACTCAAGATACTGCTCAGACAGACAGCTTGTTTTCTTAAGTGCACTTGGGCTGGTTGTGATTATATATTGCCCACAGATAAAAGTGCCATTATTTCTCTGTTAGAAAAATTATCCTTTGTGTGATATTATTAACTCTATCAATATTTCAGTGTTCACAAGGAGGAAAGCAGCTTCCAGGTGTTCTGTGACCTGAATGAATTTGAGAAATACTGATTTAGGAAAAGAGAAAAGAACGATATTTCTTTCAGTACTCTTGGTGGTTATTTATTTCTAAGCACTGAATAATTCTTTTAACTGTCCTGGCAGCCAAGCCTAAAAGGATATCATGAAAGAATATAGTACTTACTATATGACTTACTATATGACAAAAGTATTCACGTGAGCTTGACACTAAAAGAGAATAGGTCACATGGCTGTCTTATATAAGGGATATGGAGTAACACAACTGATGTACAATGTCTTTAGCCAGTTACTTTTTTTTGTATGAACCCACAAAAAATTCCCAGGATAAAACAGTAAATAACAAACCGATGAAGGCATTTTGGCAGGTAATATAGCAAATACAGTCTATGATCTAACAAGTTTAATACAGAAAAAGGGCTTAGAGAGCCTAGAGGATATGATGTCCCTTAGAAAAGTAACTTCTTACCAGCAGCTGAAGGAAGCTACAAAACTGTTCCCCAGATAAAAAGCACATCCACACAAAATCTGCATACACATTTAGGGGCATCTATCACAGACTATCTTCTTCAAGTCTCTATAGTTGCACAATAGCCAGTTCAGTGTTGAGCTCAATCATGGTAGCTCTTGCAGGATTCTGGGTTTGGGGGTGCCACTTATCCCATCAACAAAGCCAACTGATGCCTTCATGGAAAACTGGGCAATTCTGAATTTTTACTGAGAACACTGGGGAAAACTGATAAGCAGGTACTTACTCTACAGCCCACTGTCAAAAAGCTATGTGACAAGAACTTATTAAAATGAAAACTCATCTACAATTACTCAACATGCTGCAGGAAGGAAAATTTCAACACATTTGTGAACAAGCTGTACCAATTTGGGAACTGAATGGCGAATTGAAATAAATTGTGCAAACATATTTTCTAATCTTACAAACTTAAAAGTGTTTCCTTTGTGGCTCTCTCCTAAATTTGCTCCTTGGGTTCACAGTCCCCTGCAAGGACACTTTCATTTGCTGCAACAAAGGCCCCAGAGAAAGCCATATAGGTGACAAAGGTATAAGCCACATGTTCCAGAAGGCTGCCAATCATGTGTAACCACACATCTCTTCCACAATGGGGCTCCCAACTAAACAATGAATGAAACAGCCCAATTGTTGGTTTTCTTCCCCGTGTAAACCCACTCTGGCCACCACTGGGAGGCCAAATCATCACACCTCTTCTCCATCTCACTAATTATCAGCTGACAAGGTTAATTATTTGGTCAATAGGAAATGAACAATTGCAGGTTTAAAAAACTGCCAGCATTGGAAAATGTTACTAAATGTCCCTGTACCTTCCAAGGGAGGGCCTGTTCAAGGTGAGACACTAGAAGAATCTGGGCAGGACATATTTCATCTTCTGTCTAATAAAGGTAAATATGGAATCATCAGAAGTTTGGAACTCAAAACTAGAGATGGGATAACTTAAAATCTTGTTTTCTGTCTTCTACTAGTAACTGAGCTTATAGGCAAATCTTGCTGGCATAATGAAGCAATCTCCCTCTTATTTTGTCTGTAGTGAGGTGATGAAGAGCAAGTTTTCCGGAGACGGTCAACAGATTTTCAGCAAGTAGGGAACGAGAATTGGCTTTTCGTATTTTTATTTCTGAGGACTCGTGTTTGTAAAAGAAAAGATGAACTGAGATTTCTCTGGTCTTGGGGTGCTTCCGAAATCAGTTTGGAATGGGAATCAGCATAATGCACTTTAAAAGTTATAGTATGATCTTCCTGTATTCTTTCAAACCTTCAACACAGTTCCATCAGACAGATTCAACAAATTCCAATTGCTACAATATCTGATGAAAAGAAAATAGAATGTGCAAACCCCAACAGTGACAGCTAACACCCACCAAAAATCTGGAAAGCCAAAGATGAATCTGCTTAGTGTTGTCATTAATATTAATACTGACACCTTATGTATCTTTTAATAGTATGGCCTTACGCTATGAGTGTACCCATATGTCTCAACCATACATGAATAAAATACTTTAAAAAACAGTTTCCACCTGGCTACCAAACTAGATAAGGATAGGATCCAGTCTGATGACTATCTTACCATAAATACTGACTTCTTAGGCAAAGCTAAGTGGGTTACATGTACACGCACACACATGCACACACTTATTTGCATGAAATCAGAGTGAAAATCTACCTTGTGTATAAATCAGATTGTCAACACTGGCAATAGTCTAGAAAGCACTAACCCCCAACGAACTGGTGGCACAAAGGATATCTTTGATTCTCTGAATCCTCGGTTAACAGTTTGAGGTCCAGGGTGCAGCTTTGGATCAGTTCATCTAACTTCTTCTCTTCCTGACTGAGCTCGGTCACTTCTTTTGACAGGCCTTGGCACTGGGCCAGCATGCCCCCATCCTCAGACAGACTGCAGCCCCTGGAAACCCAAACACAGACTCTTCATGGCTATTCACGAGAGGGAGGGGAGGGAGAAATGGCCCTTTGGGTGAATGTTCCCTCTTGACATGGGAGGTTACATTGCTTGTTATCCAAGTGTTATAAGAACACTTATACATTTTTTCATAAATACAGTCCTGCACTTTTCACATCATAGAAATTAAGTGAAAAAGTATTCCTATTCTCAGGGTTTTTTCTTCCAGAAGAGGCCTCTTTCTTCAGAGGGCTCAAATCCAGAGGGCAAAAGAAGGCAGCCACCTCCACCCCTCCCCCAACATGACTTCTGCGGGGGAAAAAAAGGTGGGGTGGGGGAAAGGACAGAAAAACAGAAAAGATGAAATGGTTCAAAATTCATTCTTTTTTTAAAAATAGAGACAGGGTCTCACTCTTGCTCAGGCTGGTCTTGAACTCCTGAGCTCAAGCGATCCTCCTGCCTCGGCCTCACAGAATGCCAGGATTATAGGCGTGAGCCACCGTGCTCGGCCGAAACGGTTCAAAATTCAAAACAAATCATCCAAAAAGTATGAAAGACTCAGGTAATTTCTGAGGGTTTTATACCAACACCTAAAAAGAAAAGGAAGCAAAGGAAACAGATGTGTGTGGTGTATGTAAGATTACCAGACTGTCATAAAATTCCAAAATGCATAAAAAAGTTACCCATTATAATATCTGAATTAGTATTTTTTTCAGACATACCCCATAACAGATTTATTCCTTCTATTATGCTCTAATAGTTCAATACTAATAAAAATTGGCTATTCAGACGCTGTCCAAAATTCACAAATGACATTATCCCACATGTGGGTGTACAGGTAGCAAGTGCTCTCATCCCCGCTTTACAGAAGAAACTGAGGCATTTAAGTCCTGCCTTAATTTATGTACAAAGTGAGTTAATCTGTTATTATAACCAGGAATAAAGATGTTTTGTGAGTGTGCGAATGTGAATGTACACACAGATGACTCTTAACCCATAGTTCATTTCCAAATTTCTATTAGAAACAAGCCAAAGACACGTGCAGGCATCATGTGAGCAGACACATAGACATCAGTGTAACCAATGAACAGCACTCCAGTTACAACTGCAGGGTCCCCTTGCTTGACACTAAACAAATACAAATCCTTTCACCTCTGACAATATCTAAACAGAAAGTCTCTTTGTAAAGAGACTCTGAACTTCTGGCTAAGAAGCTGAAGGGAAGAGAGGGAAGAGAGAATGCGAGAGGAGAAAGGATGTGTGGGCATGGATAAGAAAGCTGGAACGGGCAATTTGAAATCCCCCCCTCAGACCTGGGGCCCAGGGTGGCCGTAGACTCCTACTCACATCCACTGGACGTTGTTTTTAGACTTCTTCTTAATGAGGTGGATGCCTTCCAGAACGTTGGTGATATCGTAAATCCTTCTCTTTTGCACTTTTAGCACCTCTGCTGCCTTGTTCAAATCCAAGACCCCGTCAGGTGACTGGCTCAGGAGCTGAATGAACTTCTTGGTGAGCAGACCAAGGGACGTATCATACCGCGTTTTTTCTGAGGGAGATTTTGGAGCTTAAAGAAAAACAAAAACCGAGCGGGTAGGGGGGATGGGGGAAAGGTAAAGAAATGAAGGGTGTCTTTGCAGTTAAGCAAGCCCTCTTTCCCACTGCAGCCCAAGTATTAGTATCCGAAGCCAAGCTGTTGTTGTTGTTTTTGGCAAGTTATAGAAAGCTATGGAATTGCTTTATTAGAAGAGGAAGGCACAGTAAAAATTCCTGTGTTCGATTAAAGCAGTTCACTTTGAATTTCTGAGTTTCTACTTTGGCTTACCCTGGGTTTAATAAGTAATCTCACACCTAGTAGGTGCTCAAAAATATCTGCTGAGTGAATGAAAAAGTGTTCTGGCCTCAGGGGATCAGCTCATGGGGGGCCTGCCCTGAGGGAGCCAGGCGAGGAGTCTCCCCAGCACTGCGGGACAAGGTCCACACAGACCCGTCTCACCTGGCCTTTTAGGCTCTGGTATCTGTGTGTGTGTATCGCTTGTTCACTACTCTTTCAAATGATGCTTCATTTTGATGAGTAATACCTGGAAAAGTTTTTCTATCAAATCTCCCCATCTCCCTTAGATGAAATTTCCTTATTTAATATTGTACTTATTGCCTCACCGGCACACAGGTCCAGGTTTTAATTTAGCATCACACACAATTTATGGATTGCCTAATGCATAAATGCAGGACAGGAAAGAACAGTCTTTACATTAAATGCAACACACATAAAGGAACTATGTGGCTATTTCTAACCTATTTTTTTTCTCTCTCTCTCACAAGAAACAATAATAGTATTTGAGGGAAAGGGAGAAAAGCCGCAATTTACTGGGCTCAATCAATTCTTATACTACCATATGCTGAGCTGGAGATTGAGGTCGGCACAGACATTACCGATTCTGGCATAGCTCGTGGACACCCAGTTTGCCTCAGACTCTGAAGCAATGTCCATTAAGGGAAGTTAAAATTAAATTTGATTATAGAACGATGCCCAAAGCTTGCATTCTGAGTTAAAAAATAAAAACTGCATACAGTTAAAGAAGCTGTCCTTTATGTCAGTATTCAGGTACCAGAGTGACTCTGTAGCCTTGCGCTGGCTGTCTACAGACATTGTATTTATTTTTTTGGATAAGCATAGAAAGGAATGAAAAAGAACAAAACATGCCAAAATTATTCACACCTTGGCATCCTTCCAGCCACAAGCTTTGAAAGTTGGGAATCCCACACCAAGGAGAATAAGGAAAGAGATGAAAGAATCCTTACTTTTTGGACTATCTGGACTTCGTAGTGCAGCTCTTCCTTTGCCCTTGGGGGTTTTTAAACCATCTGAGAGGTACTGATGACCACTTTCTCCTAGCTCCAGCCTTCGCTTTGCCTGGAATAAGAAAGTGTGCTCGTTCGTCACTGGTCATATGGACAATAACAAGAAGGGAGGCTGTTTGTGGTCTGCCCTGCCAAATGCTGCTGCCTCGTGCCAGCTCTCACCCCTCTGCTCCACCCCACTCAGCATCTTGTCATTCCCTGGAGCCAGGATCCTGGCTCTGGAGGCCTGGCTGTCACGCACTCTCTCTCTTCGCCTGCCGTGATCACCTGTCCACACTCAGATGGACAAACCCAGTGATTCTTTAGCGGTAGGTTCAGGAGCCACTTTGTTCATTCACTCATTGGTTCAACGAACGTGCCAGGCATAGGGCTAGATACTAAGAATATCGCAGGCGCCACGGAACTTAAATTCACTTTCCCCCAGTGAGCTGTTCCTGCCTACTTCCTATTCTCCGACCTGCACTGGACCCCCTTCTTTGGGCTCCCCAAACACTCTGTATTTATTGGTACCATAACACTTATTGGGTATTACTGTAAGAGTTATTTTACTTATCTGTTTCTCATTTCCTTTAAGGCAGGGACTGTTTCCCATTTATCTTTGTATACCCAGTGCTTGGCACAGAGCCTGGGTTTCTGTAGGTATTCAATCACTCTCTCTATATACTGTACATTCAACGAAAGAAAGACTGATTGAATAGTACCACAACTAGCCACAGACTACAAATGGTCCTTCATCAGAAAAACAAATATCACACACACTCAGTCTTGGGCTTCAACCAATATTACTTTCTCCATTTTGTCATTAAGCCTGGCAAATGAGAAGCCATTGCCTAAGTTTTTAACTGAACTCCATTTCAATTTTAAAATATCCACGTAGTGCCTTCTATGTACTGGGCAATGGGCAAGACAGATAACTGCCCCTGCCTTCCTAGGGCTTAGAGTCCAAGACGGAAGACACATGATTAAATAAGTAGTTGTTAAGTGCTAATTGTATGAGTATGATGGGTTTAGGCAGAAGTGGCTCCACCCAGACACCTGGCATGGCAGTGTGTATTTAGGTAGTTCTTCCAGTGAGGGGATCTGCAATTTCAAAATAACTCCCCATGATGTGGAAACATCAGTGATAACTTATCAGCTGATGACAGATATCCAGCTTCTCTACAGAGAGTTATCAGCTAAACCAGCGCTGTCCACCCCAGTAGCCACTGGCCACTAGCTCATCCAAATTGACACATGCGATACGTGTAAAATATACACTGGATTTTGAAGACTTAGTATAAAAAATGGTAAACCATCGCAACAATTTTGATAGTGATTACATGGTAAATGATATTTTGGCTTTATAAAATATTACTAAATAAAAAATACAATTGACCTTTGAACTGCATGGTCCACTTATATGTCAGCAAGACTGGATAGGGCAGCAAGACTAACCCCTCTTCCTCCTCCTCAGCCTACTCGATGTGAAGATGAGGATGAAGACCTTTATGATGATCCAATTCCATTAATGAGTAGCAAATATATTTTCTCTTCCTTACAATTTTTAAAATATTTTCTTCTCTCTAGCTTATTTTATTGTAAGAATACAGTACATATTACATTTAATGTACAAAATATGTGTCAACAGACTGTTAATGTTATTGGTAAGTCTTCCGGCCAAGAGTAGGCTACTATAGGTGAGTTTTGGGGAGTCAAAAGTTACATGTGGAGTTTTGACTGTGTGAGGCTTGGCACCCTAACCTCTGTTTTGTTTAAGGGTCAACTGTAGTATTAAAATTATTTCACCTGTTTCTTTTCATATGTTTTTCTACTATGTGGGTTGCATTTCTGGCACTCATTATCTTTTTACTGGGTAGCGCTGAGGTAAACATTACTCTGACGGTGCAGGAAGGACAATTTGGCAATTTGCTTTCTCAATTTCATTTTGCTCTCCCAGTTATTCTGTCAAATCTTTTGTGGGCCTGTTGTTTTGGTTGGTCCAGCAAACATTCCCTCTTCGTCAAGTAGAAGCCCTGTGACCGTTCTTTGGGGAGCCACTCCTTCCCTCTCACAGCCTAAGTGCATTTGTGCACACAGGTGCCCCAGGCCCCGCTAATCATTGTGTCCTATCCTGCTCCTCCTCTCCCCAACAGTGACTGGGTCAAGTGGCATATGACCAAACCTGGGTGAACAAAGGCTAACCCTAGGCATTTTTCTGGAACTACTCGGCAAAAAGCAGGCATGTCTTTTCAGTAGGGTTGATGAGCTGGTGGCTTGAAGCTACCTGAGAATGGAGCCTCCTCAGGGGAAAGCAGAGAAGAGAGATGGAGAGAAAAGGTCCCAGACCACCATGGAAACTCTGACTCCAGTCACGCATCGGGCACTTGGTCTTTCCTAGGCTTTACAGTTGCATTAGCCAAGAAAATTTCCTTTTTGCTCACAGCACTTTGAGTTGGGAACCTGGAAGTGTTGTAAGTGACAGCTGTGGAACTGGCTGAGGCTAGCTGAGCTATGGTGCAAAGGGGAGCTGGCAAGCCTAGTTAGAGTGGCAGAGTGTGTTGGTCACTTCTCGTGGTTATCAGGGAGGTATAACAGACAGAGATAAGCTTCATTTGAGGCTGGCTCACCTAAAAGAAAATGGCTTTGCTACGAAGGCCATTTTTCTCTGTAGAAAGCAATCTAAGAAGACAGAGAGCTACATCCTCTGCCCAAACTAAAGTCAACAGAAGGAATACAAAGTTAGAAAAGAGTTTGAGACACTGCTCCCCACCCCAACTCCTGGGTCCCTAAGGCTGTACTCTCCTTGAGAACTAGCCACTGGCCAGCAGCCCGAGGGCATATTAGCTTTGCCTTTTCATTCTAGGCTATTGTTTCAGATTGCCTTGAGCAAAGGCCTAAGGAAGCAAGGAAGCACTTAGCTGTAGACTGGAGACATTTCAGAGCTCTGCTGTAAGAGATCGAGATCTAACTTCAAGGACTAGGACTAAGCTCAATGTGTGACTTTGATTACTAACCACCAAGCCCTAAATTGAACAAACCTAAATACTAGATAAGACAATCTCCTAAAATTAAAGGCACTTTTATTGCCAGAGAATCACTAAATCTAGAAAGCAAAGGACTAGGACATCTTAGCCTATAAGGGAATCAAATCACTAGCCCATAAACCCATACCATAAATAAATGAGCTGTGAGAGAAGGGCAGCTCCAGAAATTCCTCCCAGAGGGTAGGACTCAAGGCAGTCATAGTGGCCCCATAAACAAGTCACCAAGTGCCTGCCATCCCTGTTGAGGAGGGCATGACAAGCTCTGGGAGGTGACCAATTGACATTGTTTCCCCTTTTCCAAGTGGATGTTTCCATAAGGTTATCCTGTTACCTTTCCCCCGATGTTTAATGAATGGGGAGGGCTGAACTGGATTTGAGAGGATCACACATTCCCTGTTTGGTCCCAGATCTGATCATGGGTGCAATAATCAGACTCCCTTTTGAAGAAGGGCTAAGAATTTTGATACATGATGGAGCACCATTATTTCAATGCTTAACTTAGCAAATCCAAGCACACATGCTTGGTAAAACAAAAAACTAGATGGTAGGATTTAAATAGATGATAATCTTGCTAATGTCAGAACCTCAGACCCATGCAAGATAATAAGCCTCTGTAACGAAATGGTTATAATGTTAAGCATTTCTGAAAACACACATACGAAAAGAAGAGTAACTGTTGGGCAGCCATGCAGTGAGTTGTGGGGAGCATCCATAGTTTCTGCACGGCTAATATTTGTTACCCTTATTTTTTTCCTTTGGGGAAGGAACGCTTCCACAGTTCTTAGTTCAGGTGGTTCCTATTATCTCCATGCCTGAAAATAAAAGGACTGAGATTGCTCAACATTTTAGGCTGATCCTTCCTAACAAGGCTGCAGAGGTAAGTACTGTTATCTTGCCCACCAATCAGTGTATTCCAATCCTGGGGCTAAAGTGTCTGGTGTAAGGATGGGCCCATGAATAACGCAAGATGAATCAGTCAAGCCTGGGATTTTTGTTGGGAATCACTGGGAAAGTACTGGGTTCTTTTCACTGGGAGTTATGAGGCCAGTAGGTTGTAGGCCTGGAGATAGTTGGGAACTGAGCCAATACAGAAGAAGAAAGAGCTGGAGAGAGGCTGAGTCCCAATGCCTTTAAGAGAGGTGCTAGATACAGCCATGCCCAAAGGCAGATAATACCACAGAATTTCATTTGTGTGAGCCAACAAATTCCTTTGGGTGTAAGGCAGCGGAGTTAGATTACTCACACTTGCAATCAATATCTGATAGATACAGACCTTTAGTATTAATTATTATGCAATGAACATTTGAATGCCTTACAATATACCATGTCAACCTGCTTCCCACTCAATTATGTGATCTCATTTCACAACAACTCTATATGGTAGTTATTATTACATCCTATTTTACAGAAGAAAACTGAGGTTTAGAGTGCTTAAATAACTTTAACAAGATTCCACCATTGGAAAGTGGAATAGGTAAGGGTGCCTATTCGAGTCCGTGCTTATTAACTATTTAATACTTCATGAAAAGATTATGAAAAATTGCCATATAAAACATTGAAAAGCTATATTAAATTGACAACATCTTAATATAAGCTTAAGTAACTTTATTTCATTCATAATTTTTAAAAGTCCTTCTTTACATAATAAATGCACATGGGAACTTATGCAGCACAAATGGGCATACATGGAAAGCAAACTTCTCTCCCACTCCCGATCCCCAGTTCCCTTCCTCAAAGGCAAGCACCTTCGGTTACTTGGATATTCTTTCAGATAGTCTAGGAAAATGCAAGCACGTGTATAGATATATGCCACCATACCTTTTAAAGAGTCTTTACACAGCAGCAGCAAACCACACACTATTCTATTAGTAACAGATGTCCAAATTTGATCCCTATTGCAACATATAGAAATGACTTATTTTTTATAGCTGCATAATATTAATTCATATATCATGATTTATTCACTTAACCAGACATCTACTAATGGACATTCTACATTCCTCTACTATAATCATTTTCCCAGTGAATATTCGTGCTGGCATTGTGCAGTAGGTACTGCTTTATCCATTTGGCACTGAGGCAGAGAAGTTAAGAATTTACCCGAGGCATCTGTTAATAAGCGACAGATACCAGGATTTGAACCCTGGTCTGTTCAAATAATGTCAATGACCACTTCCTTGGCCTTATTGCGATGTCCCTCCTCTGCTTCCACAGCAACTTCTGGGCTGCCGTTGCATGGTTTTACCACCTTGACAAATACACACTCCAGGTTTTCTCACTGGACTCTAAGCTCAGGTGATAAGCAGCTTAGTTTCCCCAGAGCCTTGCATATAGCACGCACCATGCACTCAGTCAGATTGACTTATTTATTTTGAATAAACCAAGGAATAAACTCCCAAAGTCCCTCAGCAGTTAAATTACAAAGCTCCAATGTTACCAACCTGCAGAAGGGATAGATGTGTGAGAGAGGAAGAATGGTGTGTATAAATAAATAAAGAAAGAAAGAAAGAAATAAGGAGAGAGATCAAGAGAGAGGCTGGAGTTTAATTTCTACATATGACTTGAAAAGATTGTCAAGAAATATAAAGGGGAAAAATTAAAGTTGTAGAAAGATGTGTATGGTACGATTCCATAAGGGTAAAAATCTATTAATATAAAACTATAGACCTCATTATAAATAATTTTCCATATTATCTATAGAGGGAAAAAGTCTAGAAAGATCCACATCAAATGCTAATGGTAGTTATCTCAGGAAGGAAAATTAAAGATGGAGTAGTGACTTCATGTTCTCATTTCTGCAGTATTTGACTGTATTTTAAAGTGATATGTTGGCTGGGTGCCATGGCTCATACCTGTAATCCTAACACTTTGGGAGCTTGAGGCAGGAGGATAGCTTGAGCCCAGGAGTCCAACACTAGCCTGGGCAACATAGTGAGACCCCATCTCTACAGAAAATAAAAAAATTAGCCAGGCTTGGCAGTACATGCTTATAACCTCAGCTACTCAGGAAGCTGAGGCAGGATGATCACTTGAGCCCAGGAGTTCAAGGCTACAGTGAGCTATGATGGTGCCACGGTGCTTCAGCCTGAGCAACAGAGTAAGACTTTGTCTCTAAAAATAATAAAAAAAAAGGTGACGTGTCTGCATACATTGAATTTATACTATTCAAACTATCAACTCCACTTCTTGGAGTACATCCTGAACATTTATGTTGTTTCTAGGGTTCGTCTATTAAAAACATCATAGCCAGTTTATTGAGTACTTGTATTTTTCCACATATGTACAACATAAATGCCCAGCCTCAGAAGAAAAATTCAGTAAGTCACTGTACATTTATATATCGGAATGTTACACAATTAATAATGATGCACATCTATATATGTAAGTTTTTAAAAAAGCAGGTGTGAATAGTAAAACTATACTTTTTGTGGAGAAATTATATGCATAGAAAGCAAGTAACTAAGGATATACACCACACACCAAATAGTTTTAAAGCATTCATCTTTGGATGGTAGGCTTATGGTGATTTTACTTGCATCTTCTTAGCTTTTTATATTGCAAAATCATGTTAAAGTGAGCGTGGGTTACTTGCATAACAAGAAAAGCAAAAATCGTTTCCATTTGGGGTTAAACAGAAGAAGTCTGGTGGTTTATTTTTTAGACTCAACATCTTATGTATCATTCAATGTGTATGGGTTCAAAACAGAAATGAGATATGCTACCAGCACGGGCACCCAGCTTCACGGTGGGAAGGGAAGTGATGTTCTTATCTGCCATGCACCTGAGCCGCAGGAAAAATTAAATCAAGAACAAGGCGTGACCTGCTGTAGGTTAACAAACTATAACTGCTGAAATCAACTCCCTTCCCCCTAGTTAATAAGGGATCTGGAATAGGGAAAGAACTAGATACATGGTACAGTCCGTCTCAAAGCCAAAGATGAGACAGGGCATTCTGAACAGAGAAAGAAGGAAAATAAAAGAAAATGGAAATGAACAGAATGAGGAACAAGTTCAGCACCTCAATGAAATAACCAAAAGGAGATTTCCAGCCTGAGACCAGACCAGAGCTGAATCTCACTTGGATTCTGGCCATTAGGTCAGTGGGTCAGGGCATGAGGATTTTAAGAAAAGAACACCTCGTTTCCAGTTGCGACTATATATTAACTCGATCTGGGTAACCAATTTTTTTTTTTCTTTTTGAGGCAGAGTCTTGCTCTGTTGCCTGGGCTAGAGCGCAATGGTGTCAGCCTAGCTCACAGCAACCTCAAACTCCTGGGCTCAAGTGATCCTCCCGCCTCAGCCTCCGGAGTAGCTGGGACTACAGGTGTGTGCCACCACGCCCAGCTAATTTTTTCTATTTTTAGTAGAGACGGCTCTCGTTTTTGCTCAGGACTCAGGTTGGTCTCGAACTCCTAAGCTCAAGAGATCCTCCGGCCTCGGCCTCCCAGAGCGCTAGGATTACAGGCATGAGCCACTGTGCCCAGCCGGGAAATGCATTATAAATGCTGCAGTGAGCCCAGGGAGGGTTCCAGGAGGGCACGACAAAGGGCTGCATGGAGAAGTGGTGGAGATCTAGTTGGTTGCTCCTGAGCTGTGTCTTCGTAGGTGGATGAGCTTTGTCTTGCAGAGAAGGGAGTGAAGTCAGGGGAGCTGAATGGGCTGTCCGAACAAGGACAGAAGCACAGACACTTGAAGACCCCTGGTTTGGAGGTGCTGGTGGGTAGGGAGGGGCTTTGGGTGCAGAAGGATGAGGAAGGGGCCAGCTCACGGTCCCTGGTGTGCCATGCTAATAACCATGCTCCCCTGTCAACCTGGCATGGAGATGAGGTTACTTAAGTTGAAGAGCTCCACGGTCTTCAGCTTATTTCAGGGAGAGGCAAGTTCAGAATCTAATCAGAGCAGCAATTAGGGAGAAGCCTAATCAGAAACCAAACTATCTCAGAAAAGAATAAACGGTGAACAAATAGGTATGCAGAAAACTCTAGCTGTAACATCCATCATTTCTCACTTGGATTACTATTAATAGGATGGACTCCAAAGTTGGTCATTTTTCTTTTCATTTCTAAAATATCTACAGTATTTAAATTTCACAATAGCCTTATTTGAGGACTAGTTTGGGACTCTAACCACGTACATATGAATGTTTCTAAAGGAAAAGTAATCTTAAACTGACTTAAAACTTTTGGAGTAGAAGCCATTTACCTATGAACTGGTGATTGTGTTCCTTTCTTTTTTTTTTTTTTTGAGACAGAGTCTCACTGTGTTGCCTGGGCTAGAGTGCCGTGGCGTCATCCTAGCTCACAGCAACCTCAAACTCCTGGGCTCAAGCGATCCTCCTGCCTCAGCCTCCCGAGTAGCTGGGACTACAGGCATGTGCCACCATGCCCGGCTAATTTTTTCTATATATTTTTAGTTGTCCAATTAATTTCTTTCTAATTTTAGTAAAGACGGGGGGTCTCGCTCTTGCTCAGGCTGGTCTCGAACTCTTGAGCTCAAACAATCCGCCCGCCTCGGCCTCCCAGAGAGCTAGGATTACAGGCGTGAGCCACCGCGCCCAGCCGTTCCTTTCTTTTTTTAAAGTTAATTTATTAAAAAAATTTTTTTAAGTTCTTAGAGATGAGGGTCTCACTATGTTCCTGAGGCTGTTCTCAAACTTCTGGCTTCAAGCAATCCTCCCGCAGAGCAGGGATTACAGGTGTGCACCACCAGGCCTGGCAGAAGAAAGAATGTTCCTTTCCATATACATTTATTAATTTGAGACAATTAAAAAATAAATAGATGCATGTGATTTTTAAAAGCCTACTAGCTCTGAGAGCTTATAAGGGCTACCTCCTCGAAGTAACCAACTTTATTATTTCTCTGTATCTCCAATATGCTTACACAGCTCTTTCTGGTTTTGCCATTTTAGTTATTATGTACTGACATCCTTCAATGATACAACACATACCGTGCTTCCTCCCGTTCCCAAGAGTTACACCATTATTTTTGGTTAAATAAAAAAACAGTGCTGTACATCAGGATTATATAAATATTGTTTGCCACAGGGTCAAATAATATACTGACATTGCATTTCCTTTCTTGTAAAGCTTGTTTGTTTTCCTTGGCATTTCCAATTGTCTTTCTTGCTCTTTGGTACCATTTGCCTTCACCAAATCCTCAACATTTTTCCAGCTCACCATCATATCCGATATTCTAGCAAGTCCCCACTTTTCCTCCTGCCTGAAGCTCTCAGACCTCCTGCTATCTAGACCTGACACGGACTCCAGGCTCTCCAAGCCTGCTGCATGGCTGTCATTTGGCAATTTTCCTTCACCATCGGTAGTGTTGAAGCCTAGGGTGGACATTTGTCATTTTATTTGAGTGTCCAGCACCTGAACTTCCTCTCCTAGGTTTAGAAAATTCCCCACTTTTATTGTCTTGATGTGAGACAAGCCCACCTACTATAGAAGATGAAGTAACTTTTTGTGCGCTAATGTGTTCAGTGATGGCTGGTAGCTTCAGGATGGGTGCCAGTCACCAGAAAAACCAAGGCATGATTAGAGAGTTGGGACTTTGAGACTCACTCCCCAACCTCCAGGGAGGAAAGAGGGCGCTAAAGGTTAAGGAAGCGTCCATAAAAAGCCAAGAGCACAGGGTATGGATGGCTTCTGGGCAGCTGAACATGCGGAGGTGTCTGGAGGAGGGGTGCACCCAGGGAGGGCATGGAAGCTCCGCGCCCCTTCCCCCATACCTCACCCTATGCATCTCTTCATCTGTATCCTCTGTAACATCCTTCATAATAAACCAGTAAATGTCAGTGTTTCTCTGAGTTCTGTGAGCCGCCCTAACAAATTAATCAAACCTGAGAGGTGTTCCCCAATCAGTGAGAACCTTGATTCATAGTCGGCCAGTCAGGAGCACAGGCAAAACAACCTGGGGCTTGCGATTGGCACTGGAAGTGGGGAGCAGTCTTGTGGACTGAGCCGTCAGCCCGTGAGATCTGATGCTTCTCTGAATAGTGTCCGAGTTGAATTGGAGGACACTCAGCTGGTGTCCACTGCAGAATGAATTGCTTGCTTGATGTCTGGGGAACCCCTCCCACCCCCAATCTTGTGTCACTCATGTGTTGTGAGAGTATAGTAGGAGAAACTGAGTTTGTTTTTCCCTCTATATTCTCAGAATTGGTGTCAGCTGGGATTGCTAGAACGGCCTTGCTCACAGAAACAGGTGGTTTAGGAAGAAAAAGGATAAAAGGGTGGGGGATGAGAAATCTTGGATTCCTAGATGCCCACGTGGCCACCCATGGTATGGCGCCGCAGCTGTGCTGCAATCAACAACCATTTACTAGCGGTAAAAGTTACCTGGGGAATTTAGAGACGGAATGATTCGCCTCCCAGGGAGTTGTTTCACTGGGTGTATTAAGAAATGCAAACTAATAAGAAAAAGGGAAAATGTGCAATCCCCTTACCCATTATTGTTATCTGTGATAGTTAAAATGAAAGTAAAAAGAGTGCTGGGTCGGACCTTGATGCTAGTTAGTCCAAGCTCAGATTTCAGTTGGTCTGAGCTTTGGCCACCAGCCTCGAAGCTCCCGCCATGCCCCAAGGGAAAAATTACACAGGGGAATCAGAAAGTACCTCTAGCACCTTTGGTCACTAAGAAGACAGCCAGTGTGGGGAAGGGCAAAACCAAGAGACCACTGGCAGTAGAGGCTATGGTGGGAAGGAACTGTTTCATTTTGTAGATCGGTACCATCAGCTTCCTGATGAGGCTTTGCTAACATGGATTCTGAGAGTAACGAATTTGGAAGCAGTGTCTTTGTGAGCGCTGCAGAGTGGAAGAGCATGTTTGGGTTGATGCAGGACCCACGGCTCTTGACTGAACAACCACAGAAGGATGGACATGTTCCACACACACAGGAGGCATTCCTGAGGGAACAGCCAGCCTGGTGGAGAGCAAAGTCTGTCTATCCTGAGAAGGGGGGCTGCCGGACTCCACCTATAAATTGCCGAGTGCAGCACCCCAGATGAAGTGGCTGACATGCTTTGTATTCCAGCCATGTGAAACTGACTCTGTGACAACCGGGATATTCACCTGCTGGACATGCCTGTTACCCAGGTCATGGTAAATGGTGTGGTTATGGGTGTCCTTTTAATGTGGACGCCCCACACAAACTTGCTGCTGCAAAATCCAGAGACAGTTCAAGAAGCCTTGTGAGATTTACTGTCTCAGCTTCCCCTCGTACGTCTTATAGACACTAATAAAAACAGAGTTAATTAATGAGAGAATGGAGAAAGGCATAGGGCAGGGTCAAAAGACTCATCCCAGGAAGGTGGAAATTTTTAACTGGTTATTAAGAAATAGTGTGAATAAAGAACACATTGATAAGGATGAAACTAGGGGAAAAAGAAAGGGGAGAGTCAAGGGACTTATCCCATTAGGGTGGAAATCTTTAGATGGTTATTAAGAAATGAGACGAATAAAATGGAAATTGGAATAAAATGGGGTTAAGGCAAAGGTCTTATTAATGCAACACTATGGAAGATTGGATGGAGCAAAGGGAAGCCCTGCTGGTTTCCCAACATTAAGCAGCTCCAAACAAGTTTGCTATATTTACCCTAGTTTGAAGAAATTTAAAGTCAGAAGACAGAGATTACAATGAAAAATCCGGGGCAATAGTCAGATTAATCAAGATAAAGACTGACCAACAGCAAGGGTCTCTCAGCCCAACCCCTTGCTGGGGACTCAAAGCGTTATGTGTACAAGTGGGAGAAAGGCCAGGGGGTGCTGAAGAAAATTCTGGGCCTCCTTGCTACGGAGCCCCATGTACTGCCACGCACTGTGGAACCGATACCCACTGGGGAAGCCTGGACCTGGGCTACATTTAGATTGAGAGAACATAAGAACCTAAGAGTTGACAGGACTGTAACAGTTGGGATGTTTAAATAGACTTTACCTACAGAAATGTCTGTTTTACCTAAATGCTTGACAGGAATGGACATTGTGTCTGGCTGGGGGACACTTCCCAGACTCAGTACTGTATTAATAAAACCAAAGCCTGCTGATAAAGGCCGAATGGAGGCTACAGTTAGGAAAGTGAGGGTTGACGGAATTAAGATAAAAGTTTATAGGAGATGTGGTATATCTGAAAACACCCCATGTGAAGTGGCTGCATCTCTTTTACCTGACTGTATTATGGGGATGGACGATGCACCTGCCTGGGAAATAGTTCCCTACCTAATACTGTGAAACAGCAGCCATGAAAATCTGCCTCTCAAGCAATATTAATTAGACACACTAAATGGGAACCAGGAAGCCTGCCTGAGCCCACTGAGTGCTGGTGGGGACAAATTCTCGGTGCCATAGCCCTGTGGCAGCCTACACCAGGGGTTATGCCAAAAGCCTGTGAGCACCTCCCAGCAACGACTCCTGGGGACTTTGGACTAGAGACTTCCCACTTGAGGGACATTTACTACCTTGCTGTGGGACATTACTGAAGCATATGAGTGAAGAACATAAAATAATCCTGAAACCTGAAGTACCCATGTTTTGGGTGACGTCAGAGAAACACTCTAATGGGGATGGCAGTGCCAGGAAGAGTCCCATAATAAAACGGGAGTGGTTTATACAGGTTCATGCTACCTGGGGAGTGCAAGGAGACACTCACGAGCAAGGAGCCTCTTTTCCCCTAGGACTGACTCTGGAACTATGAGGACTGCTGGATTCTACAGTGTCCCACAAACAGCTCTCAACTGACCGACAAAGAGCCGCTGTGTTTATGGATGGCAGTTCCAAGGTGAACAGACAACATCCTATCTGATCACCCATGTCCAGTGATGTAATCAATTATGCCTACATAATGAAGCTTCCATAAAAACCCAGAGGGACTGGGTTCAGAGAGCTTTTGGATAGCTGAATACGTGGAGGTGCCGGGAGGGTGGCACCCCTGGGGAGGGCACGGACGCTCTGTACACCCCTCCCCCATACCTCACCCTACACATCTCTGCATCTGTATCCTTTGCAATATCCTTTATAATAAACCAGCATACATGTCTCCCTGAGTTCTGTGAGCCGCTCTAGAAAATTAATCCATCACAAAAAGTGGGGTCATGGGATTCCCGATTTATAGCCAGTGGGTCAGGAGCACAGGTGAAACAGCCTGAGGCTCGCGACTGGCAGTGGAAGTAGGGGGCAGTCTTATAGGTCTGAGCCCTCAACCTGTGGGATCTGACGCTTCTCCAGGGAGACAGTGTCGGAATCGAATTGGAGGACACCCAGCTGGTGTCCACTGCAGAACTGATTGCTTGCTTGATGTCTGGGGAACCCCCCACATATCTGGTGTCAGAATCGTGTTGTGAAAAGTATAGTAGGGGAAACTGATTTTGCTTATTCCTCTATAATTCTCAGATATAACCAGCAAAAGTATCTTTCAAAAATCCAAAGGCAAAATAGAGACTTTCCCAGAGATACGAAAGCTAAAAGAATTCTTCACCAGCAGCTCTGCACTAGAAGAAATATTAAAGGAAGTCCTTCAGGTAGAAGGAAATGATGCCAGATGGAAATATGGATCTACGCAAAGCAATTAAGAGCATCAGAAATGGTAATTATGTGAGTAAATATTTAAGTTTCCCCCCACCTTATACTTCAATCTCTTCAAAAGATATTTGACTATCTAAAAAAATAGTAAATTGTATTGTGGAGCTTGTAACAACATATGTATAAGTAAAATGCATAACATTAATAGCATCAAAGTCAGAGGGGAGAAATGGCAGTGGACATTGTAAGCTAAGCGGTACAGCATTAAGCAAACCTGGAGTGAGCGGGGGCAAGTGCAAAAGGCCAAGAATAACCAAGACAATTCTGAAGAAAAAGAACAAGGTAGAGCCACTTGCCCTACTAGATATCCAGACTTTTACTGTGCAACTGTGATAACTAGTGAAATGTGTACCAGCACAGGGATAGGCAAATAGACCATAAGAATAGAATAGAAAACCCAGAAACAATTCTACACATTAATACATAGGAATGTCGTATATTGCAAATAGGTCGGATCACAGCAAACGATGGACTATTTAATAAACTGTTTATCCAAGAAGAACAAATAAAATTGGATGGCCCCCTCCTTCAAATTATACACAAAATTGACCTAATGAGGGAAGCAGGAGACGACGAAGAAAACACTTCACTGCATGGGAGAGAAGGATTGCTCAAAGAAGACAAAATGCACAAATCATACACGTGTAAAACTATATTAAAATTGACTCTGGTCATCAAACGACCACAATAAAATAATGAAAAGTTAAGTAACACATCAGGAGAATATATGGACAATGCACATAACCATCTAAGAATTATTATCCAGAATAGGTAAGGAATTATTATAGTACTAACAAGTAAGAAAAGGGCATATAACCCAAGAGAAAAATAGACAAAAGATAGGAATCGGCGATTCCCAGAAGAGGATACTAAATCTGGTTGAAAATATTAGTTATGAAATCAGGGAAACAAATTATAATAAAAATGAAATAAACTGGCCATTCATCAGATTGACAAAAATTATAAAGTCTGAAAATACCAAGTGCTATAAACATGAGAAACCATGATACCCTGCTTGAGGCAGGGTTGGTGGCGTGGGTGACCCCTCTGGAGAACAGTTCTGTCACTATTTAGTGACTTCCATCACCTCCTCAGTATGCACCACAAACTCTTGCACATATGTGCAAGGACACGTGAACAAGAATTTGTAGAGCAGCATTAGTACCAGGCTATAGTTATCAACACAGATCAATCACATAAACATAACACTGAGTAAAAAACCCCCACAGAATGTATATGATATCCTTTTATAAAATTTTAAAGCATTGCAAACATTATTAAATAGCATTAGAAGATAGGTGCAGTGGTGCAGTCCTATAGTTCCAGCTACTCAGGAGGCTAAGGCAGGAGGATTGCCTGAGCCCAGGAGTTTAAAACCAGCCTGGGCACCATAGTGAGACCCTGTCTCAAAAAAAAAAAAAAAGAGAGAAAAAAACAAAAAGAAAACCAAATAGCATTAGAATAATCAATACATAGTAGAAGTATATATACATAATACAGATATAGAAAAATATGAGAAACACAGAGAAATGTAGGGAAAAAAGGACAGTGGGGAGGAAAACAAAATCATCTTTATTAACTGTATTGTTAATGTCTTTACATGGGGGCTACTCTTTCTATCCTTTGTGTCTGAAATATTTTAAAGTAAATTTTTTAAAAATTACAAATGAGAAGTCAACTAGTGAGGGAGAAGGATGAGCATGTGACTTAGTATAACTATTTTGGAGGAAAATCTGGCAGTGTTAATATTTTAAACATGCATAACCTTTTGACACTGCAAGTATACTTCTGGGAGTCAATTTATCCTAGAGAAATACTGAAGAATGTGCACAGAGGGGCATGTATAAGGATGTTTATTATAGCATTGTAATTAATAGGGGTAAGCTAAAAACAATCTAAATGACTATATTGTTCATCAATAAGGGAATGTTTATATAACCATTCTATATTATATATACATAATATAGAACATTATGTACCTGCAGTATTTAATGGGCAAGGTACATCTTTGCTTTATCTAGTAAGGCAGTGGTCCCCAACCTTTTTGGCACCAGGGACCATTTTCATGGAGGACAATTTTTCCACGGACCAGGGAGGGGGGAGATGGTTTCTAGATGATTCAAGTGCATTACATTTATTGTGTACTTTATTTCTATTATTGTTACACTGTAATATATAATGAAATAATTATACAACTCACCATGGGTTGGGGACCCCTGCTCTAACAAACCTTTAATTTGTTAAGATAAAATTTTTTGTTGTATTAAAAAAAAAAAAAATGTAGGCTGGGCATAGAGGCGAGCGCCTGTAGTCCCAGCTACCCGGGAGGCTAAAGCAGGAGGATGGCTTGAGCCCAGGAGTTTGAGGTTGCTGTGAGCTATGATTACGACACTGCACTCTAGCCTGGCGACAGAGACTCTGTCTCAAAAAAAAGGAAAAAAATTTTTAAAAAATGTAAACACAGTGATGTCAATTCTCAAATACACTGACTATTCAGAACTATACTATTTAATATAATTTATTGGTAACAGGAGAATTTCAGAATAGGCTCTTCATCTAAGGGTAGAAGTGGTACTTGGTTTTTACAGACAGCATCAGTGTTCTGGGATCACTAAGTCTTTTCAGATAATCCCTGGGACCTGACATCCCTCCTCCATTCTTCCCCCTGAAGCTCTTCCTGGCTATATCACTAAAGAAAAAACAACTGTGGAAAATCTGACATACACCTCATTTCATATGATCCCAAACCAGTAAATACAGGATTAAACAACTTTTGAGGTGACAGAATCATCCTAAAACAAAACACCCTATGGGGGCAGACAGTGGAAAAAGCTCCCTTATTCTATTTGTTTTTCCCTGAAACTTCCAGGGAAGCATCCTGGAACCATTTCTGGGGAACAGAATATTAAAAATGCATTATCCACACACAAAAGCAATATTTTAGCCCTTTTGTCATGATAGAGCTTTACCAACAGGTTTATTTACATTAGAGAAATTTAGTGTTTCAAGGACAGAATGGAATCCTTAGAAAGTGAGTAAAGTTACACTGATAAGATGTATTGGCTCTAAGAAGAGAATTCCACTTTCTTAAAAACAACAATAAAGAACAGAAACTTATCTCCAAGCTCCACTAGTGAGTACGGTGAGTGAGCTGTTTTTTCTAAGGCTGAGGAAATGGAGAATGGTCTGGGAGGAAGGCACAGAGAAGAGCTGGGCTGGTGAGTGGGCAGGACTGCCAATGGGCAGAGTGATTCCTGACCGAGCCATGTGGGGTACACAAAGTGTGACTCTCCTCTTCTTAAATCTACTGGGCAAAACAATACAGCCATCAAAATAGAAAATGCACACACAGTTCTTTCAAAGGCGTCCAATTCCTCCAGTCACATCCTCAATCAGACTTTAACCCCCTGTTACGCTAATGTGGGCAAACATTTTGATAGAGATCATGGTTTAGAAGCCTCTGGCTTCCCCACCATAGATTCAGAACAAGGTCTTAGCCTTTTTCTACTTCATAATGAGCCACTACCTTTGAGGTTCAGAAGAAAAATCAAACTGAAAGGCCTACGGCAGTGATTACTAATGAACACATTGGAAATCATGCTCATTTTTCAAATGCACATAAAAAGATCTTGAAAAAAATAGTAGGGAAAAAATTGCTTTTTAAAAAATGTGGGCTGGAACAGTGATCCAGAAGCTATAAAAATATACAAACTAGGTAATACTGAATTCGTTGAACATGTATAGAAAGAAAAATGTTCTTTATCTAAGTAAGTTTTGGAAAAAAATGCTAGTGTGTTGTGCAGGAAAGGGATGACGATAATACTAACCTTTACTAATGATAAAGTCAATAACAAACTGCAAAGTTTATCAAGACCCCTGGCTCCATGCAGCAGCCTGATGAGTGAGTACAGGAAGAGCAACAATATATCTGAACAGGAATTTAGCTCAAGTGGAGCAAACAAGGCTGGGGGCGGTGGGCAACAGTGGCAGGTGTAGCTAGGTGGCCACTCAGAGTGTGTCTCCTTTTTACGAGCACTTATTTTCCAACCCACTTATCTCTTCATTACCTCTAGTCTATATATCTTGCAACAATTCTAGGCACTAGATGCTACCTCAATAGATGCTTGTTAATTGGAAGATTAAAGAGACAACTAAGGATCTCAAGAGGCAATCTAGCTGAACCTGACAAGTCAGAGAACAATTTCTCCCTAGGCTATACTTATTTCCAGATGTAGGCAAGGGGGGTGCAGAGGAGAAACTCCCTTCACCTCTGAAGCCCCACTTGCCTCACATCCTCCCACTGCCTCTCCTCCTGCTGGTTCACAGCCTGGAAATCTCACCTGTGGGCAAAGTGAGGTCACAAACCTGAAATGCATTGCTTTTCTTGATGAATGACTCCACGTGAACTTCAAAGAACTCCATATGAGACTGACCTGAGAATTCATGGACAGATTCCTATTATCAGGGTTAACTTTTTGCAATGAAATCATTACAAATGCAAAATAAGTACCTGGTTATTTTAAAAACAATGGATACTTAACTGTGAGATAAACAAAACTTCATGATCTGTACAGATCAATTGAAGTTTACCGATATGAGAACATTATTTATAAATTAAAGTTATCTAATTAAAAAAACCCTGATAGTTTTATTAAACATATGGTTAATGAATCTTATAATGACTGGTACTTTCTTTCAACTAGTGGACAGACATTAATTTTTTTACAAAATCTATTTCTGTTTGTGTTCGCACACTGCATTGCTCACTAAAATATGTGTGTGAGTGAATGTAGGCAGTCATTTCATAAAAAGCAAGGAGGAAAACAGGACTATTTGAATCACATTCCAATTTAGGAGAATTCTCTTTATGACAGCGTTCTCAGAGTCATTTATAAAGGTGAATAAAATAAGAAACTACAAGAACGGATACATTAAAATGAGTTTTATTTCTGTTGTATAATTCTTTTTGTCAGTATGCAAAATATAACTTAAATTTTTTTTTTTTAAACTGGGAGACTGGAGGACTGGCAAGAAACCTTGGCCAAGTTACAGATCCTCCCTGGGCCTCAGTTTCTTCATTTGTTACAAAGTAAAGAGAGGACTGAAAATTCCCTAAAATATTCCCAGGGCTTGAATGCCTGTAAGAGGCTCTGAAGCCTCACATAGTGATAATGTTAATGGGTTTACCTCTTTTGTTCATTTCCCTTTGCCATCTCTGAGCAAGAGACTGACCAGAACCCGGCAAATGCTAAATTCACCAGAAACTTTTACTAGATTACAGTGAAGAACATAAAGTAAGCAAAATATACTTCAAAAACCATCATAGAATCCAAAACAAAAATTGAAGAATACCAAAAGTCTCTTGACTTGTGACTTAATTTGTAGCCAACCACATAAGCTCTTTGCCTAGCTTAAACTTGAGGGGTGGCTGTGGCAAACCTTAGCCGTGTATCATTTTATGAGTTAGTTCTTTCCCTGGGTTCCTAAGGGTCGGTTCTAGAATTGTCTAGAGTTGTAAAAGGTAGGAGAGAATTTCTTTTTGTCCCCGCCCAATTACCACACTATTTATGACCCAAACGGCACCCCTGTCCAAGCATTTGGGACACCCTTGCCCCAGGGCCTGTGCAAAAGAATGCTTAGTTTATTACGATTGTGCTGTCTTCAGAGAAAGCAGGATGTTTAGAAAGTTTTGTTCTCAATCCTCATCTCCCTTTTCAGCCAACTATGACTCGCTACAGGGAAAATTGTGCAGCAGAGTCAATAAATATGATGGACTTCTATGTTGGACTGTCAACTGCTGCTGGGGACAAGGCACTATTCGAAGGGTCAAAAGGTAGAAAAGATCTAGAAGGACTATAGCTTTCCCAGGAGCTCTCAAAGACAGCAGAAGCTTCTGTAGGTCAGAGTCTCCAAAGAGGGTTGGATTCAATCTGCTAAATGCATCAAAATAGAGCCAAATAGGAAAGTCCAGTGCTAACCTCGCTGGCACAGGCGACCACTGGCATTTTATCACTTTGCTTGCAGCCAACAAAATCAATCAGCGGGACTATTACAATGAAATACACAGGATGCAGAGAGAAACACACACTACAACAACGTGGGTTCTTTAGATGGGAAAGCCATCCAAAAAGGAGTTGCTTTAATTTGCAAGCAACTTGCTGTTTAAACTATAAATTTCTTATTCTGATTGTATCAGCGTTCAGGACCACTTTCTTGCATGTGATATTTGGTCTCTCTTACGGTCCTTGTTATGATAACAAAAATTACTTTTAAAACAAATGTACAAGTTTCTGGTTCTCAAACTTGGATACACCTTGGAATCAACTGGGAAATTTTTTTAAAAATCCTGATCCCTGGGTCCCCCATCCCTGAGATATGGAGTTAGTTACATGGGTGGCAGGATTTTAAAAAGCTATTCAGGGGATTCTATTGTACAGAAAAGTTTTAGAACTACCACTCTAAGCTGAACCCTGGTTGGCAATTAGGCTCAGAGGGTTCTGCTATTTATGGGAACTCTGCCTTAACCTGTCAAATATAAGTGCCACTATGGTGTGGCTAACAGTCATCAGAGGTATTCTGTTTTGGTATCAAATTATTTTTAAAGGCAGAGGGGCAAAGGATGAGAAGAGACAATGATGCTTTTGTGGGAGTAAGACAAGTCTTCAGTGCTACAAAACTTCCTAGCATATTATAGAAACCAGTTTTGCTGGTTTTTTATTATATGACAAAGGGAAGCACTGACCCAGTGGCAACTTTTTGGATGTAAGATGTACTAATCCAAAGCAATAGTGAGGTATCTTTGTGGCTTCTGGAAAAAACCCAGAGAAATTTCCCACCCTAAGAATACCACTGTCAAAGGACCGATACTGTCACTTCCTGCTAGTCTTTACATTTTTACATGTCAAGAAGATAAGGACTAAACCTAGCCCCACGAGGCAGTGCTATAGGGTTGCGATTTGCCATTATGAAATTAAATATGACTTCTAAGGTCATGGGGGGGCGTCTCAAACTTGAGCATGCTCAGAATCACCTGGAAGGCTTGTTAAATGCAGATTGTTGGGCCCATCCACACAGGATCTCTGATTCTGTAGGTCAAGGATGGCAATTTGCATTTCTGACAAGTTCCCAGGTGACGCTGATGCTCCTGGTGTGAGGACCACACTTGGAGAGCCGTTCTAAGGGCTCACAAAAGGCATGGCCTTTGAGTAACCAATGTTTCTGTCGAGCTTCAGGCGTTGTGACAAAGAAACAAATACTTTGAGTGACAAGAGACGCTGTCTTAAGATAAATCTTGGCATTTGTGCCAAGAGGTAAAATTTTTTCATTCCCCTACTAGTAACAAACAGGTGGGTTCAGTTAACGTCATTCATTCACTCATGAGTAAACATTAGCCTTGGAAGAGAAAGTGGAAGAGGTGTGTTAAGTTAAAAAGAGAAGGACCTAAACACTCTTTCCAAAAATTGTTGACCCGCAGTTTCTTGTTTTACAAAGGAAGAGTGGCTATTTTTCATTTACAAGATGTTTACTTTATAATGGTGGCATTTTAGTGGGGAAAGTAGACTTCTTGACAAAGATGTTAGGGCAACTGGGTAGCCATCTGGAAAAAAAGTTGAATTCATACTCAACAGACTATGAGGATAAACTTCAAATGGAGCAAATATTTAAATGTAAAAAATGTGATAGCACAGAAATTCTGCAAGAAAATATGGATCAACTCCTGTACGTGTGTGTATGTGGAAGGGGGTTAGTGGAGGATGCTTTCTGTGACTTAAAATCACCCAGAAACCATAAAATAAAGAATGGAAAAAATGTACTATATAAAGCTTAATTTCTGTGAGGCAAATAAAAACCTCAAAGACTAAAGAAAATGATAAACTGAAAAAAATATTTGGAGATCATATCACAGACTTACAGCTAATCTCCCTGTCATTTAAAGAGCCCTTACACATCAACAAAAGATCAACAACCCAATAAAAGAGTAAATCAAGTACAGGAATATACAGTTTGAAAAAAAAATAAAAAGAAAAAATACGAGTGGCTTTTGAATATATTAAAAGATGTTTAACCTCTTGCTTTTCTCAAAGGTATACAAATTTAGACCATATCTATCAATACAGTATATTTCACACACGAGATTGGCACAAATCCAAAAGTTTGAAACCCACGCTGTTGGTGAAGCCCTCATAAGTTGGTAAGAGTGCATAAATCAAATAGTCCATGGGGTGCTCACTTTGGCAGCACATATACTAAAATTGGAATGATACAGGGATTAGCATGGCCCCCCTGCAAGGATGACATGCAAATTTGTGAAGTGTTCCATAAAACAACAACAAAAACAGTCCACAGGTAGGGAAAGCAACATTATCACAAATACATATGCATGTATCTGCTGGCCAAAATCTCCATCTTCCTTACAGGAAACCACTATACAGCGATATCTGCACAAGTGATACTCGCACAAAATTATTCACTGCAACTTTATAATAGCAGAAGATGGGAAGAATCAAGGGGTCTATTCGGGACTGGTTAATAACTTGGAGATGTCCACACGATGGAATACTACACAGCACTGAAAAGGATGAGATAGCTCTGTATGTACTGACACAAAAAGCTCATTAAAGTAAGATGTAAAAACAAGGTGCAGAATAACATCTAGTCACCGTTTCTAAGAGAAGAAGAAAAAATGAAAAGCATTTTTTAATTTTTTGAATTTGCATAAACGGTAGAAGAATTTACATGAAACTAATGGAAATCATGATCTGTAAAAGGCATAGAAGGGCAGGGTAGTGGGAACAGGCTGGACAGCAAGATTTGCAAGGTGTATTTTCTCAGAAAAGTTTCTTTATAACAGTTATTACAATCAAATTATGGAACCATATAAAAAATCAGAAAACTTTGGTGTACATGAACATTTTTTTCTTTACATGTATGCTTTCACTACAACCCAAAGCCAAAAAAGAAAAGTACTTAGTAAATATGAGCCAAGTGATAGGGCTAGGCCAAAGTTATTGACCTCCAGGAGGCCAGAAATTAGATGGCAAAGTCCACTTTGCAGGAAAGGGCTTTTCAGAACAGCATTTACTAAAGCAGTTCTCTGAAGATGAGAGAAGCCGGGCTTTTAGTTTTACTGGATCATTCGATTTCTATAAATATTCTCTTCTAATTAAGCCAATGAATTTACATTTCTTTGCAGCCCATGCTTTTAAGTGAAGCTCTGATGTTTGCCATAGAATGTTCTCAACCATGTGGCACTCCCCTCACCCCTGCCCCCAGCTTTGTTTTAATAAATAAACAATCAGCACACGCACCTAATTATAGACTTTAGGAATATAAAATTCCCCAGAGCAGACAAGAAATACAACCTACCCTTCCCCCACATCTCAAATTTGCCTTTTATCTAATTTAAAATGAGGAAATACCTTTAGATACTGTATAAAATACACCACATAGAATATACAAGTAAGTCATAGTAACCAAGGTCTTTTAGCACATCCATGTCTCTCTGAAGAGAAGGAAGTTTTTACATATTCTCTAAAATATCATATTTAAAAGCACATTCCTATGTTCAGAGTTCTGTGTGTATATGTATATGCATGTATAAAATAAAGGCAAACACATTTAACTTACTCTGGGCACATCACGAGGCACCAGAGTTATATTTCCATGATTGTCATACAACAGTGCAAGAAAACAAGTCAGCCAATTTCTCCAGTACAGACTCTCCATACCAGGAATTTACTGGAAGATATACACCCGCAAGCACAGCAACATGCCAGTCTGCACTAGCACTCCTTGGAGAGCTGATTATTATTTCTCTGGAGAGATTTCTAAGCTATGCATCAAGAGCACTCATGACAACCAAACCAAAAAGAGCCACTACAAACCAGGTTTCACCATCCCTTGTTCAGTTTCTTAAATTACTACCTGTAATCTTCCTGGAGAAAGAGAATGGGGTTAGACAAGGGAAAAAAGTTTCGTATCAATCCCTAGGAATGAAACTGGAGTAGTCAGACCTAAGGATGGAGTGTCAAGCATCACCAGTGTTTTAGTCCTCAACATGGCCCCAACCCACTATTGACCTTGGGAGGTCACTTCCCCTTTCTGGTCCTCCATTTGCTCATCTCCAGGCTGCAGTGGGGGTACCTGAAGTCTCACAAAAGTCTCTGCCAGCACTCACACACTAAGAACTCGTGGTTGCTTGATTCTG
Organism: Propithecus coquereli; assembly: GCF_000956105.1. NCBI lineage: Eukaryota > Metazoa > Chordata > Mammalia > Primates > Indriidae > Propithecus > Propithecus coquereli. Next base: position 6,894,255 of record NW_012137303.1, read on the forward strand.
ATAGCTTACTCTGTCACTTGAAAACCCAACTTACTGGTAAGAATAAATTATGGCAGTGACTGTTGGTGATTGTTTACAATGAATGAATGTGTTGTAACCCAACTCATGGACAAAATGACTTCACAGCCTAATCCCTTAGATTTTTGACTCCTGATTATACAGCAGTCTCTGCACGAGATGATATAATATAAAAATAAATTCTCTATTTCATCGTGGCCCTCACCCTTGGAGGCTGGATTGGTGCAAATCACTGCCATTAAGGAAAAAACAATACCAAAAGATTGCTATGGGCCTGTCTGGTGCAGTGGTGAACTGCCTCCAAGACCTGCTCAAGTTTAGAGGAAAAAGCAGTGGCTTGGGGTTATGACTACATTCCTGTGCTGAGGGCTGGGGGTGGGTTCTGATATGAAGCAAAATGGCAAGATTTATTGGCCCTGTCTGTGTATAGTCTTTTCTCTCTCTCTCCTCTCTCTCTCTCTCTCACACACACACACACACACACACACCCACTATAACGCAAGATTGCTTAGCTTCCCTTGGGCAAGAAACCTCAAAAGAGAGGCGGTACCCTTCCCCCACATCTGTGCCAAGCTGTAGAGTACCAGGCATCGGCTGGTCATACTTCCCTTCAGAATGACATTAGACAGGGCAATGTGGAGGTTCCTCCCTCCTCTGTGCTCTACCTATTTTCCCCGAGAAGATGCAAGCTAATATGTTAATCTAACTTATTACACTGCATCCTAATATTACCTAAGGAAGACAAAAAAAAAAAAAAAGAATCATCTTCTGAGTCTCTAAGTGGCTGTAATTCTCTATAAAGATGCAGTAAAAGTGACATTTCATGAAGCTGCTTTCTGTTATAAAAATTTGTTTTTACTTTTAACTTTTTAGGTTCCCTCTGAATGTTGAGGTGTCTATCCTGTCAAAAATAACAGAGGATGGATTGCAAATTTCATTTTCCATTTCCTTGTCCAGAAATGGGTATTTTACACGGGGGTCAGCAGTGATTCTAACCTTAAGGGCTACCTGTGGTGTGACACATAATAACACCTGTATGTGTCGAATAGGCACACCTAATGTCTTCAAGGATAAGTCCCTAAGCTTTTGGTGAGATAATTTTGTGAAAACGATTACAGTTAATATGTACTGACCCTCTGCTGTAAGTCAGGCTGCTGTGCTAAACCGTATTATTTCATCTTCCCTTAGCTTTTAAGTCACAGATGAGAAACTTAACGTCAGCTAGAAAGTGACAAAGTGGAGACTTGAATCCAAGTCTAACACCCAATTTGTAACTATAGTAGGTCCTCAAATAACATCATTTTGTTCAATGATATTTTGTTGTAACACTGATGTGAAAAAAAAAAAATCAATTCCCACCCGGGACCACTGTCTTGTGTGGTTTGCCCATTCTCCCCATGTTTCTGTGGGTTTTCTTTGGGTCCTCTGGATTCCTCCCACATCCCAAAGATGTGCACGTTAGGTAAACGGGCATGTCTACATGCTTGTCGTCTGAGTGGCTGTGAGGAGTGTGAGCACACCCGCGATGGGACAGCTTCCTGTCCAGGGCTGGTTCCCACCTGGGGCCCTCAGCTGCCGGGATAGGCTTTGGCCACTCTCCACACTGAACTGGAACTGGAATAACTGGGTAAATAACTTTTTTTAAGAGTCAGAGTCTCGCTCTGTCAACCAGGCTGGATTACAGTGGTGCGATCATACCTTACTGCAGCCTACAACACCTGGGCTCAAGTGATCCTCCTGCCCCAGCCTCCCGAGTAGCTGTGACTATAGGACTATTATGCCTAGCTAATTTTTAAAATTTTTTTAGAGACAGGGTCTTGCTATGTTGCCCAGGCTGGTCTTGAACTTCTGGCCTCAAGTGATTCTCTCACCTTGGTGTCCCAAAGTGCTGGGATTACAGGCATGAGCCACTATGCCCAACAGGGTAAATAACTAATTTACCTATTTTTATTAATCTTTCTTAAATGCACGTATACTTCATCTTTATTTCCAAATTTAATATTAGAAGTGTTTTGGTCTTTATTTAGAAGTTTGGTTATGTTTTTGTGACTAGAAACTTATCATAGGAACTTAACTCTTATTTATCTCGATTAGCCTGTGGTCAAATTGGTTTTGTTATACGTCATTTCGCTTAAAACCTCAGTTTCTAAGAACCTATCGAAGACGTTAAATGAAGACTTACTGTACTGAGCTATATTGCCTCCCAGAGTGAGGAGAAAATGAATTCCTCATTTCTAAGAAGCTACTGATTATAAGATGCACCACTGTTTTATAAATAAATGTAGCAGGAGATCAATGCTGAGAGACATATGTACAAATGAAAAAAACGCATGTCTCACAAAATTGAGAAAATATACTCATTCTAATTTTTGCAAAGTCTTGTAATCCTGCGAAGGAAGATGATGCTGATACTATTCTATGTTTGAGTACAGGGTGCTGCTACTGCTGCCAGGGATTCTTACACAAAAGGAACAACTCACTAGGACGTGCTCCCCACTCCCTAACCCAACTGAGGAGGAACTTGAGACCCAGAGACTGTAATTTGTCCAAGGGTCCAAGGAGTAGCAACATCAATGCAGGTCAGTTCAAATGATATGTAATGAGACCAGTACAATGGCTCATGCCTGTAATCCCAGCACTTTGGGAGACTGAGGGGGGAGGATTGCTTGAGGCCAGAAGTTCCAGACCAGCTTGGGCAACACAGTGAGACTTCATCCCTACAAAAAATAGAAAAATTAGCTGGGCATGGTGGTGCATGCCTGTAGTTCCAGCTACTCTGGAGGCTGAGGCAGGAGGATCACTTAAGCCCATGAGTTTGAGGTTGCAGTGAGCTGTGATCATGCCCCTGCATTCCAGCCCGGGCAACACAGTGACACCCTGTCTCAAAAATAAAAAAATAAAAAAAAAAAGAGAGCCATGTAATGAGCATCTATTAATATTATGTGACTGGAACTGGGCTGTGCCTGGGGATAAAGAGACTAAACAGCTGCTTTGCCGACTGCTGCCCTCAGGGGACTTAGCATCAGAGCCAAAGCCCAGAGGTACACAGCCCAGTCCTACCACACCCCTTCATGACTCAGGGGGACTTCCCAAGACCTTTGGGTTGACTAGCAACATTTTCCAAGACCCAAGACTTAACAAAGTCTTGAATCAAATGCTTATGAAAATGTGTTTTGGTTTTTTTATTGTCTGTTTTTGATATAATATTTCATTTCCAAGGATCTTGCTTCTGGGTGAGGATGCAAACAGCTTGTGCAAAACTGCAAGGACAGGAACCACACTGATTTTCTGCATTTTCTTCCACATGTAGCTGGAACAAGGAAGGCACAAACAATGGAATAAAGATAAAAGAACCCACAACTCGACTTTTGGTGGAGGTGGAAACTAATATATTTTGAGGGCCCACTAGGGATCATATTAGATTCTAGACATTCTTGTTTTCTGAAGCAATGAACTAAGACAGTAGACAAACTTAATTTGTCTAATGTGTCAACTATGTAGCTACACTGAAAAATAGAATTCTCAAGGATTTGAATGAAGTTTATTTCATAAAGACTGAACTTGTTATGAATCACGAGTAGTTAATATAAAAATCTCCTTGCCTAAAAACGCCATTTCATATTATAAATATGTGGTATATACCTACAGGGTACAAGAAACTACAGGGATTTCAGACCAAGAAAGTGAGTATTTTGTAAAGAATAAGGTATGGAGAAGTTATGTGTTAGAAAGCAGAATTATGTACAGACCCCACAGAATAATTCCATGAAGAGAAAAAGAATGAGGACCGAAGAAGGACAGCCACAGACTTTGAGAAGGATCTGTCTGTGGAGAGAAGCCACAGACACGGAGGTGGGGCCCCATTCCCCACTTGTTTCCCTCCCAATGTGCCCGACAGCACTTCCTGGGCAGGTCCAGCTTTCCGTGTGCACAGACATGCTTCAGTTTCCTCATCTGCCAAAAGAAGATGATGGTGCCTACGGGCCACCTGCATCACACAACTGTTTCAAAGGCTAAACTTAAAAAACGGATTTGAGGCTGGGCGTGGTGGCTCACACCTGTATCCCAGCACTTTGGGAGGCCGAGGCATGAAGACCCCTTAAAGCCAGGAGTTTGAGACCAGCCTGAGTAACATAGCAAGACTGTGACTCTACAAAAAATAGAAAAATTAGCCAGTCATGGTGGCACGGGCCTGTAGCCCCGGCTACTTGGGAGGCTGAGGCAAGAGGATCACTTGAGCCCAGGAGTTCGAGGCTGCAGTGAGCTATGATTGAGACACTGCACTCCAGCTAAAGGCTTTGTCTACACTGGCCAATGAAAAGAATCGTGTCCCGACATAAATATACACCCAACAACATATCAAATTGAAGGTGTTAAAAGCATTTCAAATAATTCCAAATTTTGCTTCATTTCTTAGAACTACATAATAATAAAAATGTATAAGAAGTTCCATGCTATGGAAACTGATATCATTCTAAACTTTGCTTTAAGGAATAAAAAGTGTAGAAGTTACTAAGATAATTGGTGAAATAATATCTGACATGTGAGGAGCCTCTCCTTTGGGTAAGCAGCACAAGATAAATTTTTCATTTAGCTGGAGCCACAGCTATTAAGGAAGACGGTTACCAGGAGAATGAAAACACTCAAAGGCAGACTGTTTCTGGAGGAGGCAGGGTGAGCATGCTTCGCCACGCCCGCTGGCCTTCACACTGAAGACGGGCGCACAACACCTGACCCCACAGCCAGAGAAAGCCTTCCGACACCTCACAAACAGGAATGGCATATCCAGCCAGGTCAAGGACCTTTCTCCAGCCAAAGCCAACACAAAGGGGCAGGCAGACTCACCAAAGAGCACAAACAGCTACGGGAGACCAAGTGATGAATGAGGATGAGGCCTGGTTAGCAAATTATAATACAGCTGGGTGACATTCAGAGGAGTCAAAGCAAGGGTCCTCCCTCCTTCTCGTGCATGGCTAGTGGGAATGTAAAACGGTGCAGCCACTGTGGAAAATAGTTTGACAGCTCCTCAAAAAGTTAAATATGGAATTACCATAGGCCCAGCAATTCTCCTTCTGGGTATAAACCCAAAGGAATTGAAAACAGGGACTCAAACAGATACTCGTACACCAATGTTCGCTGCAGCATTATTTATGATAGCCAGGAGGTGGAAACAACCCACGTGTCCACTGTTGAATGAATGAATAAACAGAATGTGGTATATACAGACAATGGAATATTATTCGGCCATAAGAAAGAATGATATTCTGATATGTGCTGCAACATGGATGAAACCTGAAGACACCGTGCTAAGGGAAATAGGCCAGATACAGAAAGACACATATTTTATGATTCGGCTTACATGAGGTACCTAGAGTAGTCAAGTTCATAGAGACAAAAAGTAGAATAGAGCTTACTAGACACTGGAAGGAAGGGGAGGGGAGTTGGTATTTAACGGTACAGAGTTTCTGTTAGAGATGGTGAAAAAATTCTGGAGATAAACGGAGGTGATGGTTGCACAACATTGTAAATATACCTAAAGCTACTGAATTGCACACCTAAAAATGGCTGAAATAGTAAATTTTGTGTTATGTATGCCCTCACCCCTGCAGGTCCTTCCCTTGTCTGTCCACACTGGACGGCGGGGTCTTCTCCCTCTATCTTTGACCACTTTCCCTCTCTTTGGCCATCTGTACACTTCCGCGTTCAAGATGCCCACAGAATCCCTCCTGGCAGAAATAGGCTTGAATAAATCTGGAAACCAGAGTTAGCAGGAGCCTTACGCTCCTTAGTCCTGACATTTCCACCGCTAGCTCCAGCACCAGAGCTCTTCTTCCAAAGGAAAATAAGTCATTCTTAACGGGCTTTCACAGAGATGGTAACTAGCAACAATTCACATCATTATGGAAAGAAAACTTCAGTTTGTTGAGTGGGTTGCAGAGAGCAGAGCAAATCCTAAGTAAGAGAGTCAGCCTTTTTCTAGGGTATCACTGACTTCCTACCAAGAAGCCTGAGAGACCAGAGGAGGAGTCAAGCCTGCCAGGTGCAGAATGGAAAGACCTGCAGATCTAACAGAGAAATGGGCAAATTAATTAATTAAAATAAAGAAACAAATAAAAAAGGAAACATCTGAGTCAGCCTCTTCCTCTTCCCCAAAAGAGCAGCTTACTTCATCAACCCATGCTAAAAGGTGGTCTCTACATTCTGGAACTCAGTTCAAAATTTGAGCAATTTTGCATTCTGCTTCACATAGACAAAGTAGTTCTTTGCTGCTACTTATTTATAATTTAATTCCCCTGATGGTTCTAAAAACAAGGGAAGAAATATTTTCAAACAAAAATCATTATTTATACAGCTGGAGTTTCCATTTAGTTAAGAAAAATTAGTAGAAAAATGTTTGGTCAGAATTTGAGATAAGTTTTAAATGTTTCACAAAACCTCATATCATTAACTTCCGAATCTCTTTCATTATATTTAAGTCTTCCCCAAAGTCAACAAGGGAAGCCCCCCCAAAATCAACTAAATTAATGGGTTCTGATCTGGGCAACTCCTTTGGCAAAGGGTGGGAGATCTTCGAATCAGCAACAAAAATAGCTCAATTAAAATACCATTCTAACATGCAGTTAGTTTTTGTTTGAAAATGGAAACCAGCAACTTGCTTGCATGAGTAAACAGAAGACAATTATTCAGGCTGGGGTCTACAGAACAGAGAGCATAGGAGACAGCTGGCAATTATCTGGCTAACTTAACCAGATAATTCATGCCTAAAAATTCACTCTGGTGCCCAAATTGCCCAGATTGGTTATATTCATAGAAGAACTAAAGAGTGTAACTACCAAATCCCTTTCCAATCTGTGCTGCCAGGGCTGTGCTTAGGTGGGCTGTTTTGAGGTGGTGATTGTATGACAAACTATCCTCGATTCTTCATCCCCAATAAAGAGCATGCTAGGATTTTCACACTATAAATTTGAATGTTTGTTTAAGTGTCCTATGGCCTTATAGGATACAGCTTTTGTATACTGAATAAACTACCAAAAATTTCAAATATGCCAAGGGGCTCACAAATTGCACTGGGGGAAATGCTTTGTGTTTAAACCTTGAGACAAAGCCCAGATGAAGAGAGATATTATAATTCCTGACAAAAGAAATTCTAAAGAAAAAAAATATAGTAAAAATAGAGACAGAGAATGTGTAAGATTATGCAAATTAAAGAGTATCCAAAATTTGAAAACTATGTCTTTTTAACCTGTCACCAAAAACATGAGATTAATACCCTTATGTTTATCTAGCACTTTATACTTTTACAAAGCCCTTCACAATTAATCCCCGCAACTGCGTAAGGTAACTTGGGTGCGTATTATTATTCCCATTTCACGGATTAAGAAATAGGGCTGTCAGCTTTAAGGAAGCTAATGTCAAAGCTGAAACTTAAACCCAAGTCTTCTGGATCACAAGTCTAGTGCCCTTTCCACCGCACCACGCTAAAGGCTAAAGTTAACTTAAAGCAAATAACAAATATCACATTACCCAGTAAAATCTGTAGTATTCACCATCACAAATAGTTTTAGAGTCACACGTGTCATTAAATAAATCTTATAACCAAGCCTGGCTCGAGAGTACAGAGTGCATAGGAGGGTGGTAATGATGAAGGCTGCTTTCCAGCAGTTCTATCTGACCCTGGGCAAGGGATTTCTCCTGGACTCGGCTTCCTAACCAGTAAAGGGAAAGAATGGAGAGAGTCTCTCAAGTCCCTTCACATCAAGCTGATTATGAAACTAAGTGGCTTCTGTTTTTCCTGTTCACGCTTGCTCAGAATGAAAAGTGTCAATTTTCTTCCTCCTCTGGATATTAGAAGCTTCTCCAAGTCAATGGCTCTTCATTCTTCTTAACTAAATGAAAACAGGGTTCTACAAATGCATTTTTACCAATCTTTGCCTAATTTAAGCAGGAAAACAATATATAAACACCACGGGACAAACATTTTTTAGAATTATTTAATGTTTTCTGTAGGTGACTATGCTGCTCAGCTGCATTTCCAATCTTGATTTGTATCGGCCAATTTTTATACTCTTCAGATAGATCAGATAGAAACCAGAGTAAGAACAGCCTTGCCCTGGATTAAAAGACAAAAACTACTACTTTTAAATTGATGCCATTTAAAAGCTATCAAATTTTGCCCAAATTACCCACCACCTATAGTCAGCAATGACTGCTGTTTTAATGTTCCATACAAGCTAGGTCCAACTGAGAGACTTCTATTGCTCAGTAGCACTTCCCACCTGGGAATACTGACTTTGGATGTTTTTAAAGTATGAAAGACTTCCCCACTCCCTAAGTGGATTTAATTGTTATGCTTACATAGAAGTCCGTATTAAAACCTTTCTGGAATTCAAGTTTTCCTACTCTCACCTGATAATTTTAAGGGAGAGAGAAAAAGAGTTATTAATGTGGGAAAGCATCCAGTATATAGAGACAGAGGAACACAATCTAGAGTCTCATTCTACCATAAATGTGCTAAAAGAAAAGTCAAACATTCTTGTCATAAGGACAAGTCTTTAGTGCATGTGATTGTAGTTTAGAAAAGTTCTTTTCCCAGGGGAGGTGGGGAGGGACAAGAACGAAAGCAAGGAAAGAAAGAGTTGTAATAATAACAGTGCTTACTATTATTGCTATAGAACAACAAAGGGAGCCCATTTTTCTTACCTCCAGTATTCCTTTAATTATGCTGTTCAGCAATTTGATGAGTTTTAGTAATGTTTATTGTTCCCTCTCGCTTTCTTTTTCTTTGAGACAGAATCTTAACTGTCACCCAGGCTGGAGTGTAGTGGCCTCATCACAGCTTACTGAAACCTCAAACTCCTGGGCTCAAGTGATGCTACCCGTCTCAGCCTCCTGGGCAGCTGGGACTGCAGGAGTGAGCCACCATGCCTGGGTAACCCTCTTTTTTAAGTTAACAAATTGGCTGGGTAACCAGCTCTAATTTTTATTATGTTAAAGTGATCTGGTTTCACTATCGAATCAAAAGGCCAAGCAATACTCAAGTCTCCCACACATTCTGGGTCGACTATTAATTTTGTACATGACTTTGGGCATGTTCTAACCAACCTGGGTCTCAAGTTCTTCCTCTGTGAAATGAATACACCACTAACCCTACTTCAAAGAGCTGTTGCTGGGGAGAACAAATAAAAATCACAAAGAAATATTCTTAAATAATCCAGCAGGACTTCTCTTGTCTAGGGCCACGCCCATTTGCAAATGGGTGCTGTGTGGAGGACCTGCGGCTGGTGCCAAGTGAGTTGGCTCTGGCATCATGTTCCCGTGCCCTGCTCTCCACTGCTGAGGCCTGGAACTGGTCCCTCTCTAGGTTCCCCACCCTCCCATCTGCCATGCTCTCACTCCATGCGTGCGCCTTTGCTAATTCTGACGAGCAGAAGCCTGGCTCTGCTCAGTGTTGCCCACGGTGCAGTCTCCAGGGTTCATTCATACCCAGGATGACCACGAGCATCACAAAGCCTACAGCAGCAAACAGTGTCAGGGCAGGCAAGGGATATTCAGCTACCGGGACCCCTCCTGGTCCTAAATGAACCGAAGAAGCAAAGCTCTACCGTACAACACTTAATAAGGCATTGTGGGAGAAACCTGTGTTTCTCTCTACGGTTTATAGAGAAAGAGCAAGCAGAACACTTTTTGGTAATAACGAAAAATCCACTGATGTATTTATATGCTTTTTGTGGGTTTAAAATTTAGGGGTATAGGAGAAAAGGAACTGAGATGTATTTCTTGTACAAGTTTTCTTCTGACACCTCGATATCACAGTTTAAGCTACATCTAATTATACCACAAAGCATAGTGTCTTTAAGTTCACAGATTCTTAGATCTTAGAGATCAATCCACCCCCTAATTATACAGACTGAAAATTGTTAAGTAACCAGTCCAAAGTTTCTTGCTCCTTTGTGCTAAGTTCACCAGAAATCAAGCTGGATTCCCACAAGGGTACTGCTTTCTTTACACCACAAAATGAATTTGTTCATGGTTATTTTCCTTTAATAAATTCTTGCCACAAGTGAATTTAGGCTGTTTTTAATTAAGGTCTTAACCAAAAGAGCATTTGGAAAGTTCTGTCCCTCCCACGAGGCAGGACAAGCTTGTTTTGACCAGCTGTCCTAAGATTTTTGTGCGCAATCATCAAAGCTTGTAATATCCTCTTACAGTCCTGATAAGGTGAGCATCCCTTCCAACCCAGCGATGAAAAAAGAACCTCTCACAAAAGTCCATCCTGCAAGTAACAAAGATGGGGGTGGGGAGAAGATTCAAAGGGAAGTGACAAGCCCAGAGCAGGAGGTGGAGATCACTTTTGATAGGAATCTCTGGGAATTTAAGTTAAGATGAGGTGACAGGACCTCTCTTTTTATATAATTCCACCAGAGCTTTTAACCTTTTTTGTGTCATGGACTCCTTTGGCCTCCTGGTGAAGGCTGGGGACCCCTTTTCTGAGACCAGTGTTTTTATATACCTAAAGTAAAATACACAGGACTACAAAGGAAACACTTTGTATTGAAATAGCTATTCAAAATATTTTAAAACGAAATTTAGGACACAGTCATCTACATGCTTCTTTGTTAGTGCATTAAATAAAAAGATCCAGCAGGTCAAAATTACTGCAATTTTGAAGTCATGATGACCATAAACAGTATTTTGAGATCTGTATGACAAGTGTGTAATGTGATATGAAAATATCTGTGATTTCTACGGGTGACAAAGTCACAGATACTGCCAATTCTACTATGGTTTACTGCCTACATTCATAATGGAAGGAAATGCTAAATTTCAGTTAGAGGGCAGTAAAAATAAAAAGTAGTATCTAGAATTCTGTCCAGGGATCCATGTTAAGAACCTGGATATGAAACTGGTCTATGATCTCCTTAAGGTCTGGTTCATTTATTTATGAGATCTAATTAGCACAGTGCACGGCACAAATAGGCACTTAGCAAATGTGTGAATTAAACTGAGTCAAACAGAGTCAGTTTTTAAAAATGTTTAAACAATTAGAAAGGGGCCAACGCAGCCTCAAGTAACCTTCCAAACTGCCAAATCTCAGCTAGTCCACCCATTGCTAGCCTAGTTCAAGTTCTTCATTCACTTAGCAAATATCCACAGAGCACCAAATGTCAGGCAACATTCTAGGCTATGAGTAAACGAACCCAAGAGTCTAACTTTCGATGGTGATGAATGCTAAGAAAACAAAACATGGAAATAGGATAAAAAATGACTGGTAGACTGGATGGTATCAAGGGCTTTCTGAAATGACAGTTAAATCAGTGATGACAAGGAGCCAAGATTACATGGGAAGATGTGAGGCAACACCATTCCAGGTAGAGGGAACAGCAAGTGCAAAGGCCCTGAGGCAGGAAGCTCGGCCCAGGCCTTCCTTACCTCATTCTCAAACATATAAAAAGTTCCCTATTCCCAACACACCTCACCATACCACACCCTTTTGACATTTCCGCAAACAAACCTGGTCTCTTCAAGACCCTGGAAGAGGCCCTGTTTCTTTTTCCCCTAATCTTCCCTCCGTCTACCACATTTTCACATACTCCAGGCCATACAGATCTCTCAATCAGGACAGAAGCAGTTGCATAAATCATCAAATCCAACCACTCCTTCTGTAACAAGAAACCCAACCCCACTGAAGCAGCATGTTTCCTCTACACTTCTAAGTTTATGGTCCGTGCCACGTATCTGTCTCAAACAAACTTAAATTGTTCTCTGCTGATGTCTAATGGTCTTGCCTTCTTATTTACACTTTAAGTTCCTTCAGGTTAGCAGCAGCCTTGTCTTCCATGTCTTCTCTGGAATGTACAGAGAAGTGAGCACATAGCAGCTGCTCAATAAATTTAAAGGAAGATGGCCAACTAACATGATTTGTTCCCTGCCCAATTCACAGAGTCACAGCCCCAAGGCTCTAGAGTAGGTAAGTTTAGACAGGAAAATTTTGTGAAAACAGCCACAATCTTGAGGTCAGGTAATTATGTTAGGGTAGTCTGTATTCTAGATCAAGTTCTTCTTCTTCACAAATGTTATGGGCTGAATTATGTCCCTCCACACTCATATTTGCAGTCATAACCTGCAGTGCCTTCGGATGTGGCTGTATTTGGAGAAAGGACTTTTAAAGAGGTGATTACGTTAAAAAGAGGCCACTGGGGTGGGCCCAAACCCAATCAGATTGGTGACCTTACAAGAAGAGGAAAAGACGCCCAGGACACTTGTGCACAGAGAGACAGCCCTGTGAAGAAGTCGCCACCTGCAAGCCAAGGAGAGAGGTCTCAGAGGAAATCCGCTCTGCTGACACCTTGATCTTGGGCTTCCAGCCTCCAGAACTGTGAGAGGGTAAGTTTCCCCAGTCTGTGGTACTTTGTCATGGCAGCCCTACCACACTAACAGAATAGGTGTCTAAATTTAGATATTTCCAAAAGCAAAGACGGAGACAAGGACTTGGGTGCAGCTGGTTTATTTGGAAGTGATCCCAGGAGCAGGGAGAGTGAGGCAGGTGTATTGTTTAAGGGTGTGTGAATAAGGTCACGGCTACAGTTATCAGGAGCTTAATTCCTTTGAGGCCTCCCGAGAAGTATCCAGAAAGCCCCCTAAACTGTTCTCGGAGGCAGGATCTTTTATCCCCTGGCTTCCATTCTCACTGGATGGAGGGATGCCCTGGGGGCACTGACTCCAGAGCTTGCAGGTTGCAGATGTGCAGTAGAAACACTCCACTCCTAGGGAGAGAGCGAAGCGCAGGCGCAGTGCTGCGTGCACCTGAGGCAAGACGCCGTCAGCAGAGGTGAATCTCAGCTCACAGGTGAATCTCAGCTCACAGGACACCGGCTGAAAACCAAGGTGGGCCCTGGGGATAAGAGGTGGGACCAGAGGGAAAACTGCAGATGGTTAGCAGATCACAGTTGACGCAGCTGCTTCTTCCTCCAGAGGCAAAAAAAACATCTTTAAGGTTGCTGAAGGTAGCAAGATTTTGAAATGGACCCATTTTGAGGCCACAAAGATAGCCTGGGACAGTTGCTTTCTTCCCAAAAGGTAGATATATGGGTATCTTTAGACGATGGAGACAAGTGTTGAAGATTAAGTGTCTTGACATGCTTATTTTCAGTTGACTCTTGTGAATTATAAAAATTTTGGTTAGGGTTTTTTTTTTTTGTTGTGATTTTCCCAGCTAATCTAATTCTTTTATAGTCAATCTGTTCCACTTGTTGTAACTGGCCCTCAGCTCTAAAGCGAGTTCTACTGCTTATGAAAAGCGGAAAGAGTTTAGATACTGTAGAATCATCTCACTTAAATTCTAGGTAATCCCCGGAAGCCAACTCATAAAAAGGATTTTCTCTCTCATCCAGTTTCCCCTCTGGAATTGAGGTGGTAGATCAAATATGGCACTGCTGAATGTCACCTAGATTACTAACTCCAGTTCATACAAGCTGCCCTTTAAGACCAATAAATGTGATTATGGAACAAATTTTCTACATCACCTTCAGAAATTTATTTTCTTCTTTTTGGCAAATTATCTGAGATTTATTACTTAACACTTTCATAAAGTACAACATCCAAGATAAAGTTATGCAGGGAGATGTCAAATATGAATGCTATTTCCTGGCATGTTCCAATTACCCTGAGTCCTATCTTTAGGGTTGCCAGATTTAGCAAATAAAAATACAAAACACCAGTTAATTAGAATTTCAGACAAGCAATAAATAATTTCTTTACAATAAGTATATTGCAAACAGTGCATGGGACCTACTTATACTGAAAAAGTTATTTGTTGTTTATCTGAAATTCAGATTGAACTTGGCATGCTATATTTTATCTGGCAACCCTACCTATCTTAATAGTCCAGAATGGAAAATAAGCAAAATTAGAATTTAAAAGTAGAACTTGTATTTAAAATAAAACAACTTGTTTTAACTTTGATTAACCATAGCAGAATACTCAAAGCATGGTTAGTTAGAACAAGCTGCTACGTTAATAGAGAGTATTCATTTTAGAACCTACGGTTCATTATAACAACTAAGGTAGTTCAATTTGAAAGAAAAAAATAGGCCATTTTATTTACTATTCAATAAAATATTAAAATTCCCCTAGGAATCAATGTGTAAGAACAGAAAGCCATGTATTATTTGTACAAAAAAAGCAATTAAAATGTAAAAGTACACATTTTATTTCTATAGCTTGCCACTGTTTTGTGCTTACAGAAACTAAAACATCAAAGTGGATTATGACACTGGGGGAAAAAACACACACAAAAAAAAATAGTTAAGAAAAATTTCTGATGGGATCTGAAAGTTTTATATACCTCAAACTCATGTGGAAGAACAGAAATGCTTTCTTCTCCAATTTCCTCCTTCCCTTACAGTTAGAGAAATGGTCCTAGATTTTCAGGACTTTTAAGATCATTCACATGGAAAACCAAAATATAGAGCCCCCCCTTATCGGAGAGGGATACTTCTAAGACTCCCAGTGGATGCCTGAAACCTCGGATAGTACAAATCCTGTATCCACTATGTTTTTTTCCCTTACCGTGGGGGAGTGAGGAGTACATATAGCATGGATATGCTGGTCAAAGGGGACGATTCATGTCCCAGGCAGCACAGTGCAATATTTCATTACACTTCTCAGAACAGTGCTCAATTTAAAACTTATGAAATGTTTAATTCTGGAATTTTCCATTTAATATTTTCAGACTTCAAGTAACTGAAACCATGGAAAGTGATATACCTAGTTTGGGAAGGCTTATATACTTTGCAATTAGGGGAGAAAGATTGTCTGCAACAGAAACAGGATTACTTGAGATTTCTTGGCATTTTGGGCCAGATAATTCTTTGTTGTGAGGGGGGCTGTCATGTGTATTATAGGATATTTAACAGCATTTCTGGTCTCAACCCACTAGATGCCAGTAGCACCCCCACCTGCTGTTATGACACTCAAAATATCTCCAGACATTGCCAAATGTCACCTGCGGGGCAGAACTGTCCCCAGTTGAGAACCACTGGTCTAGGAGAACCTTCAGTGTCTTGGCTCTGCCCTGGCAATTACATAGTCCTGAGTTCCCAGAAATTTCTAAAAATATTCTAGGGCAGCTTAGAATAACAAAAGGAAAAAAAAAAAGCTACAACAAAATTTGTACCAAATCCATGCTGACTAAAATTGTTCTAAATATATTTATGGAACAATGAGAATAAATAGGTCTATCTACTTACTGCCTCTAATTTTCTTTATACATGGGAAGTTGTGTGCCAATAGAAGATTTAGACTCCACCTCCACTCCTGGTTCACCATATCCAGGAAGTGCTAAACTTTCTGACCCTTTCTATGTTCCAGACGTGTGTTCTCATTCAGCCACCCACTCCCCAATCAACCCTGAGAGGTAGGTCATTAATTGTCCCATGTTACAGATGAGGAAACTCAGGTCTAGAAAAGTGAAATAACTTGCCTAAGCTCCTGTAGCTTGTAAGACTTTAAACCCAAGTAACTCCAAAGTCCAAGCCTTTAACCACTCCCCTTACCTTGGGGGAAAAGAAAATCACTAAATGTCTCTGACCTTGTTTCCTCACCTGTAACTCCAAAATGACATTTCAGTACTTCACAGAGCCACATTAAGAACTTAAAGGCAGTTCTGAGTCACTGGCAGACAGGGACCAAGGTCCTAGCACCCAGCAGGCAGTGACAGCCACCTAGGCCTGCTACATTTGAGCAGTGCCCATCTCAAAGGCAAGAACCACATCCTAATTCAGAGATCTACTTTAAAATTTAAAATGAACTGGTGCCAACTCACTTTGAAAGAGCACACTCAGGAATGTAAATGTAAATAATAAATATCGTAAGTAACGCCTAGGACTTTGAAAAGAGGAGAAGCAAGGGACATCAAGTCTGGCGGTGGAAGGGGGGTGGCAGGTGGTAGGAGGGACCAACTCCCACAGTGACATTTCTCTTCTTGCACAGACCTGAGTACTTTAAATGACAGGCCAAAAAGCATGGCGGCAGAATGAGTGGCCATCTTGGCAGCAAAACCTCCCCAAAGTCTCCAAGAACTCAATGGCCAGTCAGTCCCTGTGGCTTATCGGGCAGAATCAAAGAAGGCCTGAGCGGAAGGGTGCCTTAAAGATCACTTATATTTGACAGATGAGAAACTGGAGCCCAGAGGTGGAAGAACTGATCCCACCTAGCCAGGCCATGACCCCTGCCGGGTCCTGGGTGCCCCGACTCTGACTTTACAGCAAACCCTGTGGTCGCCCCTGCCTTGGCCAGCCCCCCTGCCTTGGCCAGCCCCCCTGCCCTAAGCTGCCTGCCGTTCCCTTAGTGCACGGTCCAAGTAATCACCGCGCAGTCTGGCCCGCCTCCAGCATAACGGAGTCACATTTGTCATGGACCTAGATTTTGCAGGAGCAGTTTCAGGACTAAATTATTGTTTTGAACGTCTAAGAGGAAAAGGGCCAAATACAAAGTGTTTGGGTAACTCAGTCAATGGAGCATAAGTGAAACATTTAATCTTTTGGTTACAAAGCCTCATTAGGATAAGAAGGAGCTGCAGGAACGGACATAGGGAGGGTTTGTGATTCCTATTACATGATAAGAAACGAAATTAGGTTGGAGTCAGTTCAACGGGCTCGGGGGAGGCAGGCAGCAGTGGTGGCGAACATTTCTCTATCATAGATGTAAAAAACAGCTAACGCTGCACCTTATATAGAGCCTTTAATTCTAAATCACTTTTATCCTATTTTCTTCCCCTAACACCATAGTGGAGAAGATACTGATAGGGGGTTTCAAGTGCCAATAGACCACAGACTATTTGAAGAGAAAAATGTCTCAACCATAGTTTCATGAAGCCACATTTAGATTCTAGGTCTAATTTCAACAGATATCAGCACAGCTGAGCTACAGTTACAGTGGACAGATCATTTGTCAAGAATGGAAAAAGCCAGGATGCCAGGTAGTTGTATTGGGGGGGATGGGAAGGAAGAAGTGAAAGTATATTTTAAAGGAAATGTAAAGAAAAACTGCTAACAGAGTGGGCAGAGTTCAAGCTTAAGCCCTGGGCATGAGGGAAAGCCTGGACAGCTGAGGCCAAGCCAAGACTTCAAGGTTATAAGCACTAGTGGGCCCCAGAAGGCCCATCCATGTGTGGGAGACCCACATGTGGCCATAATCCCAAAGTGATACTAGGTGGTGATCAGACAGATGCCACCAACGGGGAGTCTGGGAATAGAGTAGATGTTTCAGACATAAGAAACAAGGTCGGGGCAGCATGTGCTAAATAAATAACAAAATAATTATTCACTTACCTTCCAATCTGGAAGGAAACCCTCTATGCTTTCATAAAATTAAGAGTGTAACCATGCAGTAAAAACAAGAAGTCTCTGATTAGGTGCCTTCCATTGTATAATACAAAATCGGGTAATGTGGGCCAATAAACAAATAAGTGAATGACAATGCAAAACTATATGTTTTTATGAAAGCCTGTAAGATTTAATTTCCCTATACTTACTTACACTTTCCCTACACTTACTTACACTTGTAACTGTTGAAGAAAAGATAAATTCAAGGACTTAGGATTTGAAAACAAACTTGAATCCCCCCCAATTGCCAATTAATTACATGCACATGAGAAATTCACTAAGCATCTAATCATTTATATTCTGGGGTAGTATTTCTGCACAGCTATTCTGTTGGATATTTAAAATTATAATTTGAAATGGACTCATTGTCACAGGCCTCTGGGTCCATTTTACACACAAAATCAATACACTACTCCTAATAAATAGGATTACTTTTCCAAGACTCCCGGTGGGAGCTCAGCAGGACTTCTGTTTGGGAGGCAGCTTCAAAGTTCTCCAAAGAAAATTACTTTCCTGATATTCACCCCTAAGAACCAACAGAAGGCACCTGAGAGAATCCAAGCCAAGAGGCTACCGCCTGAGGGGAAGGGAAGACACAGGTTGTTAGGTAGACTGATTTAGACACATGAGTAATGCTCCAGTTTAAATGCCCCTCCACGGCAAAGCATTTCTAGATCCACCTCAGACCTCTGTTCTTCTACTAGAGAGCTAACACATGTGTTTTCTTCAAAAAGTAGAAAATTCCCAGGGTTGTACATATGGTTTCTCCCAGCAGACTGCCCCATCCTTAATGTCCAGGGCTGTGTCTTCCTCACCTTTGTATTCCAAACCATCCTCCTTAGGAGAGGAAATTGTTAGGTCTTCACTTCACACACACTTGCCCTGTAAAAGTCATTGACTGCCCCGCAGGACATGCAGAAGCACCTGATAACCCATCCTAGGCAATGGCCTGTCCCATGAGAAAACTCCATGTGCCTGGGTTGCATAATGTCAAGAGAGGTTTCAAAAGCATCTGGACTTGGTCTGGAACCCTGGTTCTACAAATATCCAGAAGTGTAGCCTTGGACAAATTGCTTAATAACTGAGCCTCACCTTCCTCATCTACAGAGGAGGATACTGGCACCAATTCTCAAGGTTTGTTGTATTGGAGGAAATAGAAACTATAAATATTTACTACATTCCCAGTGCAGAAAACTATCCAGTAAGTGTAGACAGTTGTTATCTTTCTTATAATCCTAAACTCATAGTGGATGGGGAAGAAGGAGCCCCAAAATGTAAAAATGCAAGAAAGCGTAGTCATGAAATCTATAATTTTAATGAAAAAAAATAGTATATGATAAAAGGAGGCAGATTTTCCCATAAAGCTACTGTATTTAAAAGTGTGCTATTTCTTTATAAAAAGACAAAGATATCAATGGAACACAGCAGAGAGTCCAGATACAGAACAGCACAGACATGCATGCACGCGGCACACATGTGTACACGGTACATATGCGCGCATGTATACACACTCTCTTGAATGTGAGAAATAGTCATTTTAAATTCTAGGGGAAAGGCTGAATGAACCATTCAACAAACAGCATCAATATACCTGGCTATTCATGTAGGAAAAACGTCACACCTTTAACTAACATACACACATACCCGCACCCTTCCAAAGAGGTTAAAGGTTAAAATAATAAAATTATGAAGTCAAGAGAAATATAATACAGAACGTTGTTATAATTTGATGATTAGGAAAGGCCTTCCTAAAGCAAGCCACCAAACTCAAACTATAAAAGTTGTAATTTTGTATATAGCCATGTGCGGAATAATGATGTTTTAGTCAACAACAGACTGAGTATATGACAGTGGTCCCGTAAGATTATCACACTGTATTTTTACTGTACCTTTTCTATGTTTAGATACATAAATATTTATCATCGTGTTACAACTACCTACAGCATTCAGTACACTAAAATGCCTCACGGGTTTATAGACTAGGAGCAATAGGCTATACCCATCTAGGTATGTGTAAGTACACTCCGTGACGATTGCACAGTGACACAACTGTCTAACAACACGTCCCCATTGTTAAATGATGCATGACTATATAAAAAATGCACAAAGCTTCTGTAGTGAGAAAAAAATCATTAAAAAAATCAAGAAAAATCAAGAAAGACAAGTCTTGGGAAAAATATAAAGACATGTATCATTTTATTGCGCCTTACAGACATTATAGATTTTTTTGTTTGCTTTTTAAAAACATTGAAGGTTTCTGGCAACTCTGCATCAAGCAAGTATATTGGTGCCATTTTTCCAACAGCATGTGCTCACTTCATGTCTCTGTGTTCCATTTTGGTAATTCTCCCCATATTTCAAACTTTTTCATTTTTATTATATGTTATGATGATCTGTGATTAGTGATCCAAAGATCACTATTGTTACTACTGTTATTGTTCTGAGGCACCAGGAAACCCGCCCATACAAGATGGTGAACTTAATCAATACAATGCTGACTGTGTTCTGACTGCTCCACCCAGCCACCTGCCATTCCTCATCTCTCTCCCTCTCCTTGGTCCTCCCCATTTCCTGAGATACAACAATATTGAAATTAGGCCAAGTAATAACCCCATAATGGCCTCTAAGTGTTCAAGTTAAAGGAAGAGTCACAAGTCTCTCACTTTAAATCAAAAGCTAGAAATGATTAAAAACTTAGTGAAGAAGGCATATTGAAAGCCAAGACAGGCCTAAAGCTAGGCCTCTTGTGCCAAATAGTTAGCTAAGCTGTGAATGCAAAGGAAAAGTTCTTGAAGGATATTAAAAGTGCCACTCCAGTGAACACACAAATGATAACAAAGTGAAACAGCCTTATCATGGATATGGAGAAAGTTTGAGTGATCTGGATAGAAAACCAAACCAGCCACAACATTCCCTTAAGCCAAAGCCTAACCCAAAGCAAGGCCCTAACTCTTTACAAGTCTATGAAGGCTGAGAGAGGTGAGGAAGCTGCAGAAGAAAAGTCTGAAGCTAGCAGAGGTTGGTTCATGAGGTTTAAGGAAAGAAGCCATCTCTATAAAATAAAAGTGCATCGTGAAGCAGCAAGTGCTAATGATATGGAAGCTGCAGCAAGTTATCCAGAAGATCTAGCTAAGATCATTGGTGAAGGTAGCTTCTAAGCAGCTTTTCCATGTAGACGAAATAGCCTTCTGTTCAGTGAAGATGCCATCTGGGACTTTCATAGCTAGAGAGAAGTCAATGTCTGGCTTCAAAGCTTCAAAGAACAAGCTGACTCTCTTGTTTGGGGCTAATGAAGCTGGTGACTTTAAGATCAAGCCAAGGCTCATTTACCATTCCAAAAATCCTAGGGCCCTTAAGAATTATGCTAAAATGACTCTGCCTGTGCTCTATAAACGGGACAACAAAGTCTGGATGACAGCACCTCTGTTTATAGCATGGTTTACTGAATATTTTAAGCCCACTGTTGAGATCTACTGCTCAGAAAGATTTCAAAATTACTGCTCATTGACAATGCACTTGGTCACCCAAAAGCTATGATGGAGATGTACAGGAGATTAATGTTGTTTTTATGCCTGCTAACACAACATCCATTCCGCAGCCCATGGATCTAGGAGTAATTTTGACTTTCAAGTTGTACCGTTTAAGAAATATATTTCATAAGGATATAGCTACTATAGACAGTGATTCCTCTGATAAATATGGGCAAAGTAAATTGAAAACCGTCTGGAAAGCCTGTATCATTTTAGATGCCACTATGAACACTTGTGATTCATGGGAGGAGGTGAAGATATCAATATTAACAGGAGTTTGGAAGAATTTTATTCCAACCCCCATGAGTGACTTTGAGGAGTTCGAGACTTCCGTGGAGGAAGTCACTGCAGATGTGGTGGAAACAGCAAGAGAACTAGAATTAGAAGTGGAGCCTGAAGATGTGCCTGAATTGCTTCAATCTCATGAGCAAACTTGAACGAATGAGGAGTTGATTCTTGTAAAGGGCAAAAAAAGTGGTTTCTTGAGATGGAATCTACTCTGATAAAGATGCTATAAACATTTCAGAAATGTCAACAAAGGATTTAGAACAGTACGTGAACTTATTTGATAACAGCAGCAAGGTTTGAGAGGACTGACTCCAATTTTGAAAGAAGTTCTACTGTGAGTAAAATGCTATCAAACAGCACTGCACGCTACAGAGAAATCTTTCGTGAAAGAAAGAGTCAATTGATGTGGCAAACTTCACTGTTGTCTTATTTTAAGAAATTGCCACAGCCACCCTAATGCGTCAACAGTCTTTGACATCGAGGTAAGACCCTCCACCAGCAAAAAGGTTATGACTTGCAGAAGACTCAGATGATTGTTACCATTTCTTTGCAATAAAGTATTTTTAAATTAAGGTATTTTTAAATTAAGTTTTTAAAGAAATAATGCTATTGCACTGGGAAACCAAAAAATTAATGTCACTTGCTTTATTGTGATATTTGCTTTATTGCTATGGCCTAGAACTGAACTGGCAGTATCTTTGAGGTATGCCTATATTTACCACACACACAGCAGAGAAAGCCAATTATCTATAATTCATTAAAAGTTCCAATAATTCAGTAAGAAAACCATAAATGGCCTTGTTAACAAAAATGGTAGAGAATTCGAAGAGGCAATTCACAGAGATGCAAATTTGGGCAGAGATGGCTAAATGTACTAGTCCATCTCTTTATCATCATCATCATCACTGTAACAATAGCAGTGGTGGTGATAACAGTAGCAATAACTGAGGAAACACAAAATAAAAATAAGGAAAGCCAGGCATTGTGGCTCATACCTATAATCCCAGCAACTGGGGAGACTCAGGCAGGAGGCACGCTTGAGTTCGAGGCTTTAGTGAGCTATGATTACACTACTGCACTCTAGCCTGGGAGACAGAGCGAGACTATCTCAAATTTAAAAAAAAAAAAAAAAAAAAGGAAATACCACCTAGCATACTAGGAAACCATCACTAGCAAAACTGCAAAAAGAACTAATGCTATCTGGTGTTTGAAAGAGTATGAGGAAACAGGCACTTTCCACACTAGTGGTAGCAATATAAATTGATTCATCGTTTTTAGAGGACAATTTTGCCCTATATATCAGCATTTTAATGTATGTGCCCTGTGATACAAAAATTCAACATACAGAAATGTAGCCTACAGACATACACACAGGCACAAAAACATATGTGCATGGATATCCAACGTAGCACTGTTGATAACAGCAACAGTTAAAATTAGAAATGACAGAAATGGCCAGGAGCAGTGGCTCATGCCTGTAATCCCAGAACTTTGGGAGGCCAAGGAAGGAGGATCACTTGAAGCCAGGAGTTTGAGACCAGCTGAATAACATAGCGAGACTCTGTCTCTACAAAAAATAGAAAAATTATCTAAGTGTGGTGGTGCGTGCTTGTAGTCCCAGCTACTCAGGAGGCAGGAGGATTGCTTAGGCCCAGGAGTTTGAAGTAGCTGTGAACTATGATGATGGCACTGGGCAACAGTGACACCCTATCTCAAAAAAAAAAAAACAACCAAAAAAAATGACAGAAATGACCACCCAGTAGGAATAACTAAAAACATTCTGGCATATCCATATAATGAGTGGCGGTGCAGCTATTACAAAGAATAATGAGCATCGCTATATACTGATATGGAAATACAGCCAATACTTTGCTAAACAAAAACTGAAAGCCAAAATTTGTACTTCTTTTGTATTTTTGTATCATTTGTACTTTTATATAAAATATGTATTTTCATATGGTTCTAAAATGAAAAGGCCAACCTGTTATTATGGTTCTCTCTAGGAAGGCAGCAAGGCAAGGAAGGAATGAAGCGAGCATTTTCATGATCGCTCTACTTCCTTATATATTCTTTGATTTTCAAAAATAAGCATGTAGTAAAACAAATATTTTCTTTAAAAAAAAAAAAGGCAACAAATTTAGTGTTTTATACCAGAGTCACAGGATTGGACACCTGAGTAAATGACAGTGTCCATATGTTCCTTAAACAGCCAGCAGCACCCCTGCCTCTGCAGGTGCACTCTAGAGAAGCCATCACAGCTGGAGGATACTAACAGGATCATTCGATGCCTTTATTCTGACTCAGCTAATAACCTTCTGATCAGAAACACAGGCAATACCAATTTCTGCAACTGTCCGCTTGGCAGTTTTATTTCTCAAGGTAAATTAATAAGTTCACATTCTAGTTTATCAGCCTTCAGAACTCTGATTAATACAAAGTAGCCGTCTAGAGCAATAAATCTGAATCCCTAATCCTATTCCTATTGAGATCTAAGGTGCAAAAATTGTGGGAGATCTACCTTACCTAAAATAGGCAGCTGACAGGCTAGCCATTTTAACACTGTTATTCTTATATTACAGGAAATGAAAAGCAAGACTCAAAAGAGCTCAACATTTGGCCACTTGTTACTGCCAAATTGATAATGTGTCTATAGATCCATCTGACAAATATTTATTATATAAAACTTAACTATATAGACAGTGCTCCTCTATTCTCATTTCTTTCTTCACAGGTCAGAGGGAGGCCCATACCTCGGTCTCCAGAGCTGGTTTTGGAAAGGATGGCAGTAACTGAGTCATGCCAGGCTTCCAGGTGGCATTTAAGGGCCACATACACCTCCTCTACCCTCACTATACAGAGCAACAAACTTTGAAGATCAAGGAATTAGAGAAGCTGATCCTTACATTCTAAAGCAAGGCAGGAAGCAAGAAGTGAGTACTGTTTGCCTTCCTTTCCCAACCTCTGTAATATAATCAACCACAACGGGCAAACTTAAAACTGTCATTGTAACCAGAAGTTGTTTTGACTGAAGGTGAACAGAAAGGGAGAGGAAATGCCCACCAATGGCCAGGAAGATATTTTTAGAAAAGAACCACCAAGACAAACCCGGGCCATAATAGAGCCTGATAATCTTTCATATGCACTGTCAAGATATAGTCTTTTTTCAAAAGCAACCACCAAACCATCCCAAACACTCCTTTTAACATGGCGGTAATTAATTAGTGTTTGTAAATTGAATAATGGTTGTTAAAGGGATAAGTTAGTTCTAAGCAGACCCAGGTTTGGGGCTAGTGCAGAAGTAAAGTATTTCTGCCAATTGCATTTGGTTTTTTTTTTTTTAATCCATCATGAAAAGAAAAATCACGTAACATATTTTTTAAAGAATATTTAATTACGTATTTTTTAAAATAAATGTTTTGAGCAATCGAGATTTCTGATTTTGGTTATAATTTATTTGATGGTTACTCCTACTCATTCAAATTGTGCATAATCCAAAGCTTTTCATACAAAGAACTGTGGTGTCCATTTAATGACTTTATTGGTTTTTATGAGTCGGGATGGGGCAGGAAATGCACCAACATCTATCGAATGGTCCCTCTGTGCCCAGCTCCAGGCTGGATAGTTTCCCATGGTCTCTCATTTCATTTGCTCCTCACAATATCTTTAAATACCTCAATTACCAGACATGGAAGGAGAGCCACCATTTCATTTCCAGATAAGCCTTGTACATCTGACTGGCAACTTGATTACAGACAGAAAGATTTTTAAAGATGCTAGGTAAGAGGACAATTAAAAGAGAAGGAATGAAAAGAAGAAAAATACTTGTCAAACAAACATGTAAAAAGTCTTTGGAGTTTCCTTGTACATCAGGCAATGTAAGGCCCAAGGAAGGCTTGGAATTTCTGTTATTGAGTCCTGTTCTATGGGACTCAGGAGGCCTCCCAAAGCCCTTCCATTTAAAGGAGGGATGGTCAGGCCCAGGGAAAAGATCAAAGGGTACTGCCAGTTTTAACTGCCTTTGTTCACCTAAGACTATCCTTTGCAAACTCTGATGTTATTCAAATCACATGATATGAGCAACACCTTATTTGATGGCAACACATAACACTGCAGTCCAATTAAGGCCTGGGGTTTCCCCAACTCCTTTCTTTTCCCAAACGATGGCTCCCAAACTTGGTGCACTGGAATGACCCAGAGGACTTGTTAAACCACACACCACTGCCTTCCACCCCCCCAGATTTTTACTGAGTAAGTCCGGGGTACAAGCTCAAGCATAATACTGCTGGTTCAAGACCACACATTTAAGAACCATTGTTCTAAAAAAAAACAGACCAGAAAACCATCAAAGACAAGAAGAGGGTATTTATTACATGGCAAAATCTTCATCGATAATGACACAAGCCACATGAAAGCAGGGAATTTTTTCTGACACTGCTGTCTCCTCCCCAGCACCTAGAATGGTGCATGGCATATACTAGGTACTCAATACATATCTGCTAAACAAGTCAAACGAGTCAGTGCACAGCTGAAACCACGCCAGCATGGGGATGGGTGAGCAGGGAAAGCGGCTGCAGAAGCACTAGCAAAGGGAGTGACTGCTAACTGCAGAACTGCCCTGAAAGGGAAGCTCAACTTAGTAACAATGATGACAACAATAACGATATAGATGATGAAGACCACAAATATGTCGGAGCGTTTAGCACATGGCCAGGACTGCAGCCAGCATTTTACACGCATTATTCCATTCGATGTTCGCAATATGAGGTAGGAAACATGATTTTCTTCATTTAACAGATGAGGAAACAGGGTTTAGAGGGAAAGTGATGCACTCGAATCATCTAACTATGAAATGGTGAAGCTGAGATTAAAAATCATGATGAGAAGTTGATCCTGAGCAGAAGGTCTCTCTTAATTACCCAGTTGAGTCAATGATAAATGCAAAACTTCCTTCTCTGAACTGCAGACTTTCATTCTTTCTTCTCCAAGTTACAGAGAGGCTCCTAGCAGCCAATTAATATGGTTGATCATAAAAAAGACAGGGCTTCAGTTGGCTACACAGAGCACTACCAAGAGTGGGAGCAGTGAATCCCAATTCTGGGTTCCATGGCATGGTTAGGCATTCCAAAGTTAAAATCCAATTATGAGAAATCATTTGCTTTAAAATTTTATATCATATTTTAAAATTTAAATATGTACTATATATAGAAGATATATACATGATTCCCTATTTCTGTCGTTTGTTCAGGGTTTAGTTCAGTGGTTCTCAACTGGGGGTGACTCTGCTTCCAGGGGACACCTGGCAGTGTCTGAAGACAATTTTGATTGTTGTAACCAGGGGGTGTTACTGGCATCTAAGTGGGCGGAGGCCAGGGATGCTGCTAAACATCCGACAATGCACAGGACAGTCCTAACCACAAAGAAGTATCTGGCCAAAATGCCAATAATACTGAAACCCTGCTCTAGTTTAAAACTTCCTAAGATAAATATTATACAAGAAAAGAAAACCAATACCAAAACAATTTAAGAAAAAAGGCTTCCTAAAGCCTTCTTTGTCCTCTCCTGCCAGCTTGGGTGTCTAAGAAACTTCATTAATATTTTCCTATAGTCTTCACAGCCTTCTACTGTATCCTAGTTACTGAAGAACATGTTTCCTCTCCCCTGCCTCCTGATGAACTCCTTGAGGGCCAGAAGGACACCTTAGTCACCTCGGAACCCCCCAGAGTGCTGGGAACTGCATTCCGCACAAAGTGGGTGTTCAGTAAGTGCTTGTCCAATAGTTTGTTTTCCCTGAAGGAGTAAAAATGCTGAGTTCAGATTCGACCAATACTTAAGAGTTCCCACTGTGGGGGCGGGAGGCACTAAGGAACACAGAAGTACCTGTCCTATGAACACTCTCATTTAATCCTTCCAACCAGTGAGGGAGAGAGGATCACTGTTTTAGATAATTTCAGCTCACAGATGTAGGCTGTACAAGGTCACACACTAGTAGGTGGGAGAACGTGTTTCTGGAGCCAGATCGAAGTCCACGCACCTTCCATATCACGTCACTACTGTCGCACACGGGTTTCCAGGGCTGAAAACCTTGCCTCCTAGAGACCATTCCCAGAATTAGGGAGAGATGCTAACAAGGAAAACAGCAACATGAAAGGTTAGATACATTACCACATTAGCGTGAGTGTCACAAGTTTTGCTACCCAATATAGCAACAAAATCAGTCAATTCAAGGAGTGCTGCAAATAGGCTTAAACACAAGTTACATATTTAAAAATCAATTATAAAGATACTTAGGATTTACATGGCTCTTTCCTCCAGAGGAGCACTCAAAGACTCTCATTTTTAAAGTTTAACATGCTAGAGCTTAAGAAAATAAATTTGAGATTTTTTTTTTAAATCAGCAAAATCAGAAAGCATAGGAAACAATGGTAAGAAGAGCCATCTTGGTTCAGGACATAACTGTGTGACCTTTCTTTATGCACAACACTCTCCAGCTGGCTCTTAGCTTTGAGAGGTTGCAAACTGCGCGCTTTCTCAAGGCAGCTAGGAGCCAGGCACAGACCTGGTAAAGCACGTAATAAATAACATCTGATGGCTCGTCTCTCGGAGCCCTGACAGTATCAATCCCCAAAAATCAACCTGATGAATTTGTCTAGTTTTCGTATTACAGAGGGAGAAGTGAAAATGATGAAGGGTTTTTGTGGTACCACATTTTTTTTAAGCTAGGGAGACCAGTTGGCCTGCTATTGTTCATCAAGACTTCCACTATAATCCTCTCTCTCTTTTTTTTTTTGAGACAGAGTCTCACTCTTGCCCTGGGCGAGTGCCGTGATGTCAGCCCAGCTCGCAGCAACCTCAAACTCCTAGGCTTAAGCGATCCTCCTTCCTCAGTCTACTGAGTAGCTGGGACTACGGGCACACGCCACCACACCCGGCTAACTTTTTCTATTTTCAGTAGAGACGGGGTTTCACTCTTGCTCAGGCTGGTCTTGAACTCCTGAGCTCAAGCAATCCTCCCACCTCGGACTCCCGGAGTGCTAGGATTACAGGTGTGAGCCACGCGCCCGGCCTAAGACTTCCACTATAACCCTCTCTGCCAAAGTCACATTTCCAGTGCTCAGCCCCAGGCCCCCAGGAAGCTGGGTGGCCCATGCTGTCATTCACAACCAAGTCAACCATTCTAACTAAGCATTCCCGCCATGCACTGCATGCCCAGGCAGAGAAGCTTGGCCTCACCCCATCTTCCAGCCCCAGGAGTTGAACATCTAGGGAGTCAAAAGTCTTGGACTTCTTCCTTCCTTAACCTGTCCCTTACTTCCACCTGCCTTTCCCACTGTCACTGTTGCCATCCTGCTTCCAGACTCATCAACTCTGCAGCACCCATACTCTAAATGGTGTGCCCTGGTTCTATTCACATTCAAGTTTCTGGCTTTCTGTCCACTTGGTTACCTGTTCCAGGCAGGCCCAGACCAGAAAGAATGGAAAACCCTCCTACTACAAAGTAAACAATCAAGGCAGGTACTCAGCTGGCGTTGGTGGCTGGCACAGAGCAACCGTGCCCACTTTGACCTCCCGAGCTTAGATTCTCAACCACTTGGGAACCTCTTTTTTTGGAGCATTTCCTGCCTTGTGCCCACGCCTCTCCCATCGGGAACCTCTTCTTGATTCTGCCCCTTTAAGTTTTAGGTGACCCTCCTTTGTTCGGCTTGCCTTGGCAATGTCCTGGAAATCCATAAGTTGCTACCACCAGAATTAGGCATGAGGCGTGGCTCCCTGGGGCAGGCATAATGTCCAGGGACTCTGCAGAAGGCTCTAGCCTTCACCTGGACTACCTGGCTTCAAGAGCATTTACCTGTGCTCAATTACCTATAGCAGTGCTTCTCAAATGTTTCAGAAGATCTTGGTGCTTTTCTGATTGAGGAGGGTAAGGATGGAACCTGGAAATCTACATCTGGAACAGGTCCTACAGGCAATTCTTATTAGGTAAACTTGGAAAACACTGGATTATTTCTTTTTGACAGGGATCTTGGGTTTCTACTACTCCATACAATGCCAGAGACCATAGAGGAGAGAGGATAAAAACTAGAAAAAAGCTGAGATTTTGGAGCCAGTCTCCTTGGGTTTAATTTCAGTTGCCCCACTTATGAGTGGGGCCCCGAGCCAGCCCCTTTAACCCCTGGCTATCTGTTTCCTCCTGTGTAGAACAAGGATGGTAATACCCACTTCATGGGCTGTTATGTGGATAATGCGCTAATGCGAGTAAAGCACTTAGTTTAGTGCCCTCAACACATGCGGGCACTCGATAAACATTAGCTATTATTATCCCATAGACCAGAGACTGCTGAGTGGCAGCCCTTAAGCCAAACCTGGCCTAGAGACCTATTTTGTTGGGCCTGCACATTCTTCTTTTTAACTGAGCCAACATTTTAAAACTGGTAGATTTCCGGCATTTTGAGAAGGTTGAAGATCTGGCAACTCACAGGGCCTGCCTCCACCTCTGGCATCCACTGCCTGGGGCGAGGTCCCACTGCCCCCTGTTGTTCAAACACAACCCCCACCCCCAATTTACTCCCTGCCTGGCCCTCATAGGAAGACAACTCCAATTCTAGACCAATTCTACCAACATATCCAAGGCTCAGTCCTGTTATTCTCCCTTAGTGACTCTAGTCCAACTGGTCCCTCTTCATGGTAGCCTTCCCGCCTCCCTACCTTTGGCTTGCGATTTCCTGGCCAGGAACAGCTGCCCCAGCCTTCCCTCTCCACGTAGCCCAGTGGTTCCAACTGAAATAGCACATTAAGATCATCTGGGATATTAAAAAAAAAAAAAAAGCCACGTCTCAATCCCACCCCCAGAGATTCTAATTAGTCTGGGTGGGGACCATGTATCAGTATTTTTAAAAAGCGCCCGGGGAGATTCGAATGTGTGCCCTAATGTGCTCCCAGACTGACAGCCATGGAGCTGTGGCCTCCTCATCCCCACAGGCCCGCTGGAGTCCGGTGACTCTCACCTGCTCCTCTGGTACTCCCTGTTGACACCATACAACCAAGGACTAGATGAGTCTTGTTTTCTTCCCGACTCCTGTTTAGTCTTGCTTGCAGATCAACTGTGTTCAAAGCTGGTCTGCCCAAACAGACTGTAAACTCAAGAGTGGGCAGATCACAACTCATACTTCTTTTGCATCCCCAATAGGACTAATGGGGTGCCAAGCACATTGTCAGTGCCTAATGAAAACGCCTCTTCTCAAACATCTGAGCCTACAGTGTGGAAGGCATTGCATGGACCGCACGATGAACAAGGCAGATTCGTATCTCAGCACTTACAGGTATGGAGGAGTAAGTCAAGAACAAGAAAGATTAGGGTACAAGTCAGACCATGAAGTGCCACAGGAAAGAAGCAGTAACCTGAGGAGAGGGCGAGGTCTAAGCCCCTGGGGACTCCAGGAAGCGTCTGCCAGGAGCTTTCCCGTGATATAAGTCTCGACGGGCCAGTGGGCAGGAGGGTGGCAAAAGGAGCCATGTTGTGTGGGAGCAGATGCACTCAAGGCAACCTGCAGCCACCGGAAACACTGCAGCACAGCGGCGTCCCAGTGGGGAGAAATGGGAAATGAGACAGGAAAGGCAAGATGTCAGCATTGCTCCACACCGGGAAAAGGTTGTAATTAATTTGGTAACTCCGGGAAGCAGACACTGAAGGCTCTGCATTCTTCTAAGAGTCTGACAGAGGGAGAGGGAAGGGGCAGGAACAGATATAACATTAAAAAAAGAGGGGTGACAGGTCGATGAGAAGGGGAGAGAGGAAGACAAGCCCCCCCACCCACCCCACACACACATGCTGACTGGGGCCACCAAGTCTACCCAGGGTCCAGGAGCTCAGACACCCTGATTTCTGCCATTCAGACTGAAACCATGGTTTACTGTACAAAAGTGAAATTATGTTAATAGTGTAATTCGTGCTGATAGTGCCACTTTATTAACATATTTAATCACACAAATAAAGGTTTTATTCATGACACTATTACTATCGATAGTACTAATATAATAAGCTTATTCTTCTGTTCTTTCTCCCAAGTCAATGGACAGCTTATAAAGAAATACAAAGACTCTGCGGACCCGAAAGATTGCACTAGGCCTAAGCCGTCCCACGGCTCACTCCTCCCCATCACCACCGCTTCCAGACAGGTGCAGCAGGGTTGAAATGAACACTAAGGGCTAGTTAAGAAAATAAAGCACACAAGGACAGCCCAAGAGATGGCTGTGCAAGTGAAGGGCCACTCCACCACGTGAGTGGAGCCAGGACAAGAACCCAGGCACCCTGGCTCTAGGTCCAGTCACTTGACCTTACACACAGCTGCCCCTCACTTTGCCTTTTTTTGGGGGAGGAGGGGTGCAGGTAATATATACATGAGCCTCCTTTTCTCCAAAGGGCTGCCAGATGCAGGAAGGCTCAGAGGGGATGGTGTGGGCCACAGGGATGCTGCTCTGGTTACACATTCCTGGAGCCCCAAAGCATCAGAAACGAGGAAGGGCAGAGTGGAGTGAAATCTATATGCCCTGAGTTCAATGCCCATGATCCTCAGAGTCCAGAGCCACCACACTTCGGGATCATGAACTCTAGGGCAGAGAGAAGCCCCTCTCAACAGTCAGTCAAGAGCACCTAGCTGGAAGGACCAAGACATTCAACTCCATTCCCTAAGACGGACTCCACTTGCCAAAAAATCTTCTAGGGGAAACCAGTTTCACTGATAACCACACTCTCATCAATTGCTACTTAATGCTCACTGGCCGTTAGACCATAGCCATACAGGGCACCTTTCTGGTTTGTGGATTATAGGTAAGCCATATATCCCTGCCCCTAACGAGTCAGTGAACCATAGCCATGTTGGATTATGTTTCACTTTCAGGCTTCAGGCTCCAGCAATTCTATTTTTAAGCTTTCTTGGTTCAACAAGTTAAAGAAGGCATTTTAAGGAAAGTAGTTCTGGCTTTTAGGGGATGATGACTTCCTCTAAATGAGTTAACTCATCAGCCACTTTGTTAAACCAGAAATCTTCCTGGAGCTAACCAGAGGAAGAGCGCCTTGTTCAGTGTTACTGGGCAAAGGCCTGGGAACCTCTGAAAATCATGACAGTCACTTAGGATGTCGATGGGCCAGGACAAAACCTCCCATACCAAAGCTGCACTGTGTCCCTCTCTCCAAGAAAGTTTCAAAAATCCTTTTAGATTCTATTCTCTGTGAAGTATATGCTTCACTTTTTGGGCACCAGAAATGTCATGACCACAGAAAACAATTTGCAAATATAAAGCTTTAAAAATACTATCTCCTTTTCAAGAGTCATTCCTTCATTTTTTAAAAAAATCCCCTTTCGCTTAACTTCTAAAGTAGGCTTGCTTATTTTGTATCTTTGGGAATAAATTATTATACCACAGCTAACCGGTCAAAGGACATTCCTTTATATATATTTTTTAATGTAACCGCTCCTGAAAGAAACCTAAAATGTATTCTACACATCCCAATTTTCCCATGTAGCCTCATGAGACATAGTTAACCTTCTCTTGGTGAATGAGGATTCTTCTAAGAATTCAAGAGTCTCCAGTTTCTGTTCTGGCTTTGCCACTACCAAAGACCAGTGACCTTGGGCAAGTAGTTCAACAGCACTGGGCCTTAATTTCCTCACCTGCAAAATGAAAAGGGTTGGGCAGATGAGGACTCTGCTGCTTTATAGCTCTCAAACGTTATGATTCCAACACCAGTGTAAATATCAATTATTGCCTATGCTAACCCAAAGTACTATCAAGTTATAAGGATGCTGCCTGAACCATACAAATGGCCCCAGACAGCTGGGCTACAGTAATAGAAAGCAGACTAAAGTCAATCACTTTTTTCCCCTCCCTATTCCATCAGCTCTTATTGCTCTCAATCTCAAGGTGACATAAACCCCTGCCTTAGTTTACAAAGCTAAGTGGGGGCCTGTGTTGCTCAGATTCGCCAGCAAAGCAAAGTGCATGGGGGCTTTATGATACAGCCTGGCAACCAGTAGGCTTTATCATTTCTCCTTCAAAGTTATAGTATAGACAATTGTGGGTGGCAGCAAGACTGACCCCCAATGAAGGTTGGGGGGCGACTGACAATGCATTCTTGTAACATACATTCCTTCAGGTCTAAAAAACACACTGGTTTTATGGGAGAGTGTTTGAAGCAAAAATGTAAACAGAAAGTAAACCAATTTCCCTCTTATTAAAATAATAGCTAGGTGTGTGTTATCTCTCTATAATAACCCCCACTTCCAAGCTGCAAGTTTCCTGTCCCCCATCTCAGCTGTTGCTTTTTTGTACTTTCTGTTGTATAACTTTTCTTTGTGCAAGACACATTTTTCCAAGTCACTCTTTGAACCCAAAGAGAGGGTCAGGATAGGAGGGAGATACCATTAGTGGTTTTCCTATATTTACTGCATTCCCAGTTATCTTCCCTTCTTAGTTCCATGAAGAATGATAAGCAGACGAAATGCTTTTTAGCAATTGTAAATACTTCCCAGAAACACTATTTTTAAGCTGCTAACAAGCATGAAAATATGCATTAAACCACATACTTTGTACCTCAAAGAATTCAAGAAAGTTCCCCTCTTTGAAAAACAAAATGAAACCGAATGTGATAAATGAAATCTACATCTTTACCTTGCACTATCTGCAGGGGTGGTTTCATGAGAATCTAGAGGGAGTTGACTTGATGAGCATAGGCAACTGATTTTCACTCATCCTAGTTAAAAACGTTAGTAGAAGGTAGATCGTTAAAAGGGAATGGGAATTGGTTAGCTTGGGAAAATGCATATAAACTGGACATACAAATAGAGTATTTGTAAATCAGGTTAAGTTAGAAAACCAGCCAGAAAACTAACTTCATGTTCATATATTTGAAGTTATTTGCCAAATGGGTCCAAGTCCCTTGGAAAGAGGTGAAAGGTGTAGATGGCATTATCTTTACAGATGGCAGTATCTGAGAAACCACAATAAAAGCTTTTGCCCCTAGTCTTTCGATCTCCAGGTGCTATTTATTCATGTCTAAGCTTAGAGTATTATTTTCTGTTTTCAAGTTAGCTTTGCACAGCACAACATTAATCTCAGAATCTACTCTTCCAAGTATTACACAAGGTGGTGATTTATAGAAAAACAAAAAATCCTTTCCTGT
The DNA here is from genome assembly GCF_000956105.1 of Propithecus coquereli. Lineage (NCBI taxonomy): Eukaryota > Metazoa > Chordata > Mammalia > Primates > Indriidae > Propithecus > Propithecus coquereli. Next base: position 6,928,652 of record NW_012137303.1, read on the forward strand.
TCACAAACTTGGGTTCTTCAGCTCACAGTGCCACATTTAAGGGCGCTTTGTTTCAAAGGATGATTAGAGTGGCGCCCTTGGTACTGATTATAGTGGAGCTATTTGTACTGCCCAAGTCTGGGTACCGCATTATATTAAAACTTCCATTTTGGGGTATGTAGTGACTAAAAATTCTCTCCCAGCTTAAACTTGGCACCAACCATATATCTCAGCAGAAGCAAGATTATTGAGTACAGAACCACAGGAACCCAGCACTTTTCTTCTTTTATACTTGCAGAGGAAGAGAGACCCTGCTGAAATAGCACCTATGGTTCCTCCATTCTTAGATGAAAACTTCAAGCATTGAGGGTTCTTTCCCAAAGTATAATCAGTAGGTTGTTATGACTTTGACAGGCTATGGTCTCTTGCATTAATAGATCCCAAACTTTTTAGAATAATTTCAGCTTCTTTTTAGAATGAAGAGGCAGAAAATGATAAAGCCCTATCTGTCCCAGTGAATGGCACTTCTGACTACAGTTTCTCTAGAGTTATTAAATTTCCAACAGTTCACCATGTAAAACTGAATTCATCTAGTACATGTCTCTGACATGGTGAAGGTTGAAAGTTCAGTTCTAACAAAAGCCACTAAGCATAAACTGCACCCAAAAGTTGGCAGATCCATGGAGTCATGGGAGGGGTGGAATTCTGGCAAAAAAGTGAGGATTTGACCTAAATTTGTCACAACTCAAGGCACATGCTCAGGCAGTTCAACACCACCATCTCTACATAGGCATGTCTTACTGAAATGTCCCTATTTTGCCCATTTGCTAGGATAACTATGTTTTATAAATTTTAGAACTCAAATGAATCAGGTATAATTACATACCTCTTTAGAAACTTAACCATTCTGCTCATATATGCGAACAAAGGGACAGGGTGCACATGGTCTTATACTATTTCTCTAAGTTAAAAAAAAAGAATTTTCTGAATACTGATTTTATTGGGTATCTATTATTTGCTAGGCACTGTGCTAAGTATTTTATAAGCATCATCATATTTAACTCTTATTATCATAAAGAACCTTAAAGTTAGTATTGTTATTGCCTCTATTTTACGGAAGAAACCAAGCTTTGAGAGATGAAGTTATTTGCCTAAAAACTCATAAACAATAGAGGCTATACAGGTAGTAAGGTAGTACACATATATTTTTCTCCCATTAAAAAAAAGGTGAAGAATTTGCTCCTGGTTCAGTTCTTAGATGTTCTTGAGACAAAACTTGAAATCAGAACCAGATGGGTCTACAACTCTGGCCACCTGAAGAATTCTCAACCTCATCTTGGACACAAAGTGTTTAGATGTTCTTTGTTCACCCAATCACTTAACTATCCCCATCCTGTTGGTCCTGCTTAGGGGAAAGAATATCAACAAAATTCCAAGACTTAAATGGAAGTCTAATATAATTTTGTAAGGAAAAAAATCAAACTTTATATTCGGTGCTTAGGAATTTATGTGCATTGACTAGATAAATTGCCTATACCCTCCCAGAAGAAATAGCTCTTAACAGTGTAGATTAACCAATGATTCAGCATACATAGCAATCTTACATAAAAATGCTTCTGAATACATATATAAGTAACATTTACATTCCTGTAATGAAAAATATTTTGTGAATCACATAAATTCAAAATGATATATATTCCCAGAATAATAATTTCATGGCAAGGAGGATAAACTTTTGAAATAACTTGGAAGGTGGCGAGGGCAATTTTTTATACCTTAAATACTTACAAACAATGAACTACATAGAATTAATTTGACTAGACAATCTTGCAGACCTGGCCCAGCAAGCACTCTAAGATTTTTTTAACAAAGCCATTTGATGGTCTCACAATTTCCCATCATCAAAGCTACCCCCCGCCAATAAATCTGAATCCAATCCAAGAAGTATGTCAATATCTGGTTGTTTAAGGTTTATGATATAGTAACAGAACTGTGCAGGGGGCAAATATGCTTAAAATATGCCCACACACGATCGGGTTAAGTCAGTAAGAGTATTTAATGCTAATAGAAGCATGGAATATTCTTGTGACTTCGAGTCCAGCACGCCGGATACTGTATGTGTAAGCAGGTACAGTACTCCGTTTCCCCCCTGCTGGCAGACCCCAGTCACTAAAAAATGATGAGCTTCTTTGCCTAAGACTACATCACGCATCCCCAGCAAGTATCTCTGGGGCTAGAAAGCAGTTAAGATCCAACCCGGGGAGAAACTGAGAACAGTAAGGAAATAAAAAAATTGTAATTATTCCCAAACCTATCCCATTTCCCAAAGTGTTGCCTGGCTTATGCAGAGACTTTCTTAAAGACCCCCACAAAATCCTGATTCTCCAAAAAAATAAACCCATTTGGAGCTGAGACAAGGTGAGGTCCACGCCTGGTATAATCAAGCAACCATTTATCTGAGTCGGGTTCGGTTCTAGCCTCGTGGAGGCCAAACCTCACCACGAGGGCGAAGACTAGGAGGCATGGAGGAAGGGAATGAAGGAGAGAAAAGGAGAAAGGGGGAGACCTCTGGGCCACACTTCTTTCTAGTACCAACAAAAAGCGAAGCTGCATACTGACCTAAATCATCTCTCAAAGGCGCTTTATAAATTACAGGGACAAAGGGAGGGGGTGGCGGGTGGCCTGGGAATCCTACAGACACCCTACCCTCTGACCCGCCCCCCTCCCCCTCCAGCACAAGGGAAGACAGAAAACAGAGCTCAACTCGGCCATTGGCGAGAAGCCCCCTCCGGTTTTCAATCGCCCATCCATCCGCCCCCTGGAAAAAATATACGTAAACACCATACCCACCTCCTGGGGCGGACACTCCCACCCCAAGGTTCCTAGGACCGGAGGCCGGGGCATTTACTTAGTTAGATTTTTCTTGCTTACTCATTTCCCTCGAGCACCCAACCCCCCGTTCCCACTCCAAAACCCCGCTCAACCGCCTACCCTTACGGCTTCAGCCCCCAACGGAACCCGGTGCCCCCGCGGCGTCGGCGGCCCCCGAGCCGGCCCGGTCACTAACCTGCTGCTGTAAGGGCATTTCCGAAACCAGCCTGGCTCCGGGGGGAGGTGGGGGGGACGGCTGGAGAGGGGGCCCGGAGGGCCGAACAGACCAGCGGCGCCGGGCGAGGGCGGGCGCCGGTGGGGAGAGGAGAGGGAGGGTGGCGGTGCCGGGGGCGGGTGCGAGGGCGCCGGGACGGTCCCAGGCCAGGGAGCCGGCGAGCAGGAGGAAGTGGGTGCCCCCCTCTCCCCCTCCAGCGCCCCCTCCCGCCGCCGCCTCCTCCCCAGTCACAGGCGCGTCCTCCGCGCACGTGTGCGAAACGTCACCGGCGGGTCCCGGGGAGAGGGACAGACCCAGGCGGCGGGACGGGAACCCGGCTGCTCCCGCCCTCCGTCGCCCGGGGGCGGGGAGGGGGACAGGGCGGGGAAGGAAGGGGCAAGGGGAGAGGCGGGTCAAGGGCAGGCCCGGGGCCCGGCGAGGAAGGCCTGGGCTCTCGGGCCACGCGGGCGCCGCCGCTGCCACCGCCAGGATGCGCCCAGGCCGGAGCGCCAGCCCATAGCCCCTCACCCAGACAGCCCCACGCCCGAGCTAGCACCGGCTTCCAGCTCCACCTCCCTCACCCCGACTCCCCTCCACCTCCCCCAGCCCCTTTGTTGCCGGGAGTTACAGATCCCAAAATGTGTCAAGCGCAGCCCAGCGGAGCCCCTGTACTCGGAGCACGCCTCAGCGACCCCCGGCCGCCAACTGGCCTCCGAGGCCGACCGGGGACGAGCACCCCTACAGTCCCCCGGTTTCCACCCCCTCACAGCCCCCCACTCCCCAGTTCACTACTCCCTCCTCCACCCCTTCTCCATCCGGGGCGTGACCCCTTCCTACGCCCGAGAAAGAGGAAGCTTCGAGTTGGAGGGGAAGGGAGAGTGGGGGTAGGGAAAAGTGCAGGAAAAGAAGGGGGGCAGCGAAAAGTTTTGGAGTGTTTGATGTGGTTCGCGCCAAGGCAATCCCCGCCGCCCCGCGAGCCTGGCCGAGCCCCCCGACCCTCCTGGCGCTGGGGGGAGCACACAAGTCTAACAATAAGCCCTCGTTGGAGGGGCAGCCTCCAAGGCCCACGATGCTCGGCCCCGCGCGCTCCTGGGACTGCCCGCAGCGCGCCCACCACCCCGCGCGGTGCGAGCCCACCTCCCGCCTGGGATGGGGACGGTGGGGTGGGAGGGTATTACCGGAGGGCCGCCGCCGCCGCCGCTGCCGCCGCGTCCCAGCGCTGGTGGCTGCTGCAGCAGCCCGGCTCTGCTGGAGGGTCCGTGCGGCGTGGTGTAGAGGAGGCTGCCAGCGGTCTGCTCCGCGCCGGGGGCACTGGGGAGGAGGGGGCCGGCGGCGACGGCGCCACTTTGGAGGGAGGAGGAACAGGAGGTGGTGGAAGTGTTCGTGGTGAGGATCTGGATGTACGCGCCCGGGGCGGCGGCAGCGGCAGCGGCGGCGAAGCCCGGGCTGGCTAGCAGTGCCCTTTTGTCCATGGAGGCTGCAGCGGCGGCGGCGACGACAGCCGCCCCCTCCCCACCCCCGGCGGTCACCAGGTACTGCTCCAGGGCGGGCTGGATCCCCTTTCTCATCTCTCGCTCCTGCTCTTTTTAGTGTTACGGTATATTAACGTATTGTTTTCAATTTCTTTATTATTTGCAGTCGGAGTTTCCAAGTCTCTCCTTCTCTCCTCCCCGCCCGGCGCTTCCGAGCCCCCTCTCTCTCTTTTCTTTTTATTTTTCCGCACCGCACAGGCCCCGGGGGCCAAAAATAATCGGGGCTCTGGAGAGAGGAGGGTCCCGGCCGCACGGATATCGGGCCCCGAGAGGGGATGGAGGCGTCGGGGGCGGCCGATGCAACGGATTGCGAGGCGGCGGCGGCAGCCCGGGTGCTGCGGCCGGCAGCTGAAAAATGGCTCCAGGAAGCTGCTGCTGACAATGAATGAAGGGATACGGTTTACGCGCCAAGGTCCTCCCGCGAAACTCGGATTTCCCGCCGGCTTTTCAAACTATATTTGCATATCCCCGCCCCTCAACCCGCCGAGGACCGTTCCCTTAGCCCATTGGGCCTCTATTCCCTTACTTCGGTCCCAATCATGGAGCAGGGCCGCGACTTCCTGGTTTCCATTGGCTGCCACGCATCACGGTTACCCGGGCGACAGGGGGCCCTATTTGCATAGCCCCCTTTGATTGGCTGAGAGCAGAGCAGGGTTTTTTAGGGGGTGGGGCAAAGCCTTTCCTTCTCTCCCACGGCAGACCACGCCTGACCTGGACCCCGCCCCTGGCCCCGCCCGCCCGCGGGGCCGGCGCTACTGACCTGGGCAGGGACTCCGCACCCCGCAGACTCAGTGTCAATCTAGTCCAGAGCGCAAGTTTCGGTTTTGGAAATTGTCAAGGTGACCAAGGGTACACTTTCGGGAACTCTCTTTTCTTTGGCCAGTCAATGTAATATATGAACAACAGCAAGAGATTCTTCCAGATATGTGCCACAGGCAAGTTGGACCATGTGGACGATGCCTGGCAGGTGGAGAAGGAGCCCTTTAAATCGTGGGTTTGTTCCTTCCTGAAATCCAACCAGTGACGCGGCGAGAGCTGATCCCGAGGCCGAGGCTGATAGACAGAAGCATGTGGGCAGACAGAATCGTGGGGGCAGAAGGTTCAGCAGACGCGATTGCGGGCACCATTTAGTTAATATTCCAGATCTTTCCTGGTAGCTTCATTATTAGCCTGGATTGGGTTTAAGTAAAAATTAACTCTTTTGTCAAGTGAAGTCTTACCACGAGTATTGGTGAGAGTCCAGCAGACACCCCCTCTGGCCCAGAAGCACCCAGGGCATGTTAATCAGGGCTAACCTACAACTGATCTGCGGGTTTCTAATCCGCCAAGCCGTAATCCGAGGAAGTACACGCTTCCCACGATGACGTCTTACCCCCAACGAACGCTGCACGCCTGGGCGAGAGCACTTCGGTTACCTGTGAAGTTCTGAAAACAAACACAACAACCCAAACCCATCCCAAAATATTTTAAAATATTTTTTTTGTAAACTAGAAATTGTCATAAGAAAAATATTATGAAATGATTGTCAAACTGACTTCTGTAATGGTGCAAGGATTCAAGGGTCTTAAAATTGAAGATTGCTCCTATTCCTATGAGACTTAGCAGGAAAAGAGACTCCTGCAGGAAGGTGGGGAAAGGTGTACGTATAGCCACCAGGTCATCATTTACAGTTCCAGTCACTGACAATTGTGCTAAACAGTTGCTGAGCAGGTGCTTACTGGGTCATGAGGATTTCAATACTTTGAGCCCTTTCACAAGACTTTCATTATTATTATTTTTATTATTATTGTTATTAATTTCTCAAAACTCATATACTCAGAATGCTCTGAATGGCCTGACAAGATTAATATCAGTTTAGGCCAGGACTCCTTAATATTTCAGTCCTGTTACCTTTTCTGAAATAGGATGAGTTAAAAGTACTATTTAGAAGAATATAATTTTTTTATCTTGCTTTTTGTACTTAATATTCTATCATAAGCATATCCTAAGTAATTGCAAATGTCATTTCATTATTGTTTTCTTTTTTGCAAGCACTTTATCGTGTGAACAGAACATGTCCTTTTATTTTATTTATTTATTTTTTTGAGACAGAGTCTCACTGTGTTGCCTGGGCTAGAGTGCCGTGGCATCATCCTAGCTCACAGTAACCTCAAACTCCTGGACTCAAGCGATCCTCCTGCCTCAGCCTCCCGAGTAGCTGGGGCTACAGGCATGCATGCCCGGCTAATTTTTTTCTATATATTTTTAGTTGTCCAATTAATTTCTTTCTATTTTTAGTAGAGACGGAGTCTCGCTCTTGCTCAGGCTGGTTTCGAACTCCTGAGCTCAAACAATCCTCCCGCCTCGGCCTCCCAGAGAGCTAGGATTACAGGCGTGAGCCACCGCGCCCGGCCAAAAGTACTATTGAATCTTTCATCAGGCTCAGGAATATTTTGATCTTGCATTCAAGCTAGTTGAGGATTCATGGCCTAGGACCCAAACATGTGATAGAACTGACACTACCTTTAGGGAAAATTAAGTGGTACTCAAAGGATATCAATTCCTGGTTGAGCTAGAGGTGTAATATATTTGCAACTTCCTTGATCTTGTTCCGTCAATGTTGCTTTCCACCATGGGTACCTATGGAGGAAACTAGTACTGTCACTACTTGGATATTGCCATCTGCAGAACATCACCAGGAGCATGCATTTGCTGGTGGTAGTAGGGGTTGTCAGGGAGGAGTGGTGCAACATACACAGTCAGTGTAAACCTGCATTTTAGAATTAGAGATGAGCCTGGGACTATGCACAGAATCTCTGCTTGAGCTCCCATAAGTGATTGCTATAAGATAAATATGACACAGAAAGCAAGTGTTCACACCCTGACCCACACCTGGAATTCTGGTTTAGAAAGCTTTGAAATATTTATCATTCTTCTTTATCCAAGTTATATTTTTTAATGTAGGGTATTTGGTAGAGAAACAAATGTTTAGACATTTTATGTCTAGTGAACCCCAGGATGAGGAGATGGAGGGAAGAGTTCAAAGAGAGGATGTATGGGAAGATAAGATGCTAAAATTGGAGGTAGGCTATTACTTTGTGGAAGAGGTAGCATGTTTTTAGTGGAAAGATAATGGGCTTTGAAGTCAGAGTGATCCGAGATTAAATCCTAGCTCTGCCACTTAACTAGCTATATAACTTTAATCTTCAAAAGTCTATTTTCTCATATATTAAATGGGAATCCATATTTCAATACTCATATGCAAGATTATGATGAAATTGGGCAATAATAAATGTAAAGTGCCAGGTATATAGCAGGTGCTCAATAAATTGTAGCTATTTATGATTTTACTTATTTGTGTGATCATGCTTTGCAGCTCTTTGTAACCCAGTCTTACTCCTAGCCTCTGATTTTCTAGAGCTCCTGGATGTTCATTTTCTGGGGCAGCTTAGCTTTGTCCCAGACGAGGAGTACAGTCATGTCCTGGTTAGAAAGGATTACAGAATCCTGATTCAGAAATTCAGAATAATAACATAAAGCAGGTTCATCCCACCTGCTTATCTATTTATGGGCAGCTTCTGGCTTTTTCCTAAGTCTGATCCCTCCTCACCTTGCCTGAAGATGAATTCCTCTAGCACTAGAGCCAGTGTGTTCTTGCCAACTAACATCCCCTTTCCCTTGCTCTGACAGTGGCCCAAGGCAGCTAACTGTGCCAGAATTGGCCTGTGTGGTTGACTGAATGGTGGCCTTCCAAAAGATATGTCTACATCCCAATCTCCGGAACCTGTGATTATCACCTTATTTGGGGGGACAGGGGTGGAAAGAGGGGAGGTCTTTACAAATGTAACTAAGTTTAAGAATCTTGAGATAAAATCATTCTGGATTATCTGGGAGTGGCCCCTAAATCCGGTGACAATTGTCCTTATAGGAGACACCCAGAGGAGAGATACACAGAGAGGAGAAGAAAGCCACATGAAAGTGGAGGCAGAAATTGGAATGAGCAGCCACAAGTCAAGAAGGCCAACAGCCACCAGCAGCTGGAAGAGGCAAGGAACGGAATCTGTCTTAGTGCCTCTGGAGGGGGCAGAGCCCTGTCAAACAGCTAGAGTTTGGACTTCTGGTCTCCAGAACTGTGCTAGAATAAATTTTTGTTGTTTTAAGCTACCCAATTTGTAGTAATTTGTATGTTAGCCTAGGAAACTAATACAGCCTGTTATCCTGCCTACCTAAACCTTCAACCCTCTCTCAACTTCTACTCTCAATTTCTACTTGTTTTTATTCCGGCCAAAATACCATCATTCCTTGCCGGATACCAATGATATGAATTTCTAGCCTGAACTATAGACTATTGGAGATTTTTCAAAGCATGACTTGCTAACCAGCAGACACAGACTCACCTAAGGAGCTTGTGAAAGTGTAGATTCCTGAGCTCTACTCCAGTCTAATGAATCAAAATCCTTTGAGGCAGGACCTGAGAATCTGCTTTTCACAAGTCCCTTCAGGTAATTTCTTTGAGCACTAGAGCCTAAAGGCCAGAGTCAGCTGTATGCCTTCAGACCTCTTCCTATTATTTCCTGCTGCTACAGCTAGAATTGCCAGCCCTGTGCCTAAATGCCTTGGTGGGTGTTTCTAATCTCCCTCCCTTCCCATCTTGTCAGTTATCATGAGCTCTGGATACTAAACACATGCACACACACATATATACATGTATATGCACACATATACATAATGTCTATATAAAGTTGGACATTACAATTTTCTCTAAAAGTCTTCATTTTCAATTTAGAAATACAATTTGACCAACATTCATAAGGTCTATATAAATGACTCCCAAGAAACAATACTATTCAACAGTTGCATGGAAATTCAATGTTACATCTTCAGATGGAAAAATTGTAGTTTAAGGAGATTAAGGAAACTGCTTATAAGCCCAGAAAGTCTTTGGAACATCAAGAGTTTAAATGTGCCTTTAATTTAGTTCAGCCAAATCTGGTTGCCACATTAGATTTGGAGTGTACATTTTAAATTTTAGGGTCTAGAGAAGACAAGTTTTGGAGTTTAAGGGTTTTTTTTTAAATTGCAATTCAGTTAGTTGCCCACAAAGAAATAACATTCTCTGTTTTATCTTCCTGGTTTGAAAAAAAAGAGGAGTATGTTCTTGAGCCATTACCACATCAAACACCATTAACAAAATTTCCAAGTGCTTATCCTGGAAAATTGACCATGTAATTATTATAGATAGTGGTGTAGATACCAGTGTAGAATTTCTTGTCCTCAGTTCATTGACCAGAAAGGTACTGTCTGGATAGAGATTCTGTATTTTTAAATAAATCTAGGATGAACTTTTGCCATAGAGCACTGTTCTCAATTATGTCTTCTGAATCTGAATCTCTATCTCTGGTTGGGAACCAGGAATCTGCATTATAAGCAGGATAATTTTGATGCAGGTGGTCCACAGAACCCACTTTGAGAAACACTGCCATCCAAGACCTAGCAATCTCTGCACTGTAAATTGGCTTATTTGGCAATTATGGCATGGAAAACTCTCTTGTAGGTAGTATCTTTTGAGCAACGAATATTACCATTGTGAGTGTCATTGTTTATTTAGACTGTAGAGTGATTGCAGATTGCCTCTTTTACTAAAGCTCTTCTTGCACAGTTAACAAGTAATGTGATTCAGACAAAATATACTGGATGGAAAAGAAAGGTATTATCTCAAAGGTATGTGTTTCGTTGCCTTTTTGAAACAGATTTTTATTGTAACATAAAATACAGATAAAGGAAACAAACATATGGCTAAATGAATTATTATAAGGTGAACATCCTTGTAACTAAAAGCCTGGTCCAGAAATAGAACTTTACTTGCATCCCTGAAGTCCCTTTCCCGTGCCCCATCCTGAGCACAACACTCTCCCTCCCACCAAATGTAACTGTTAGCCTGGCATTTTCAGTCTTCACTGCCTTGTGTTTCTTTAAACTTCCACCAAGCAAATATGCATCTCTAGGAGATACAGTTTAGTCTTGCCCATTTAAAAAAGGTTGACATGTCTTTTAAGTCTCTTTTCATCTATGGCTCCTCATCCATCCCTGTCATTTACCTTACAATTTATCTTGAAGAATGTAGTGAGGAATGTAGTGAGCAGAATGGTGGCTCCACCAAAAGATATGTTTGCCAGAACCTGTGAATTAGACCTTATTTAGAAAAAGAACGTTTGCAGAATAATTAATGTAAGGATGTCATGAGGAGAGCATCCTGGGTTAGGATGGGCCTTAATCCAATGGCAAGTGGCCTTATAAGAGGAGAAACACAGAGGAGAGGGCCATGTGAAACTGCAGGCAGAGACTGAAGTGGTGTGTCTACCAGCCAAGGAACACCAAGGATTGCCGGCAGCCACCAGAAACTCCTAGAGAGGATAGCAGATTCTGCCTTAGTCTCCAGAAGGAACCAACAAGAAGACAGCTTGATTTTGGATTTCTGTCCTCCAGAACTTAAAGAATACATTTTCATTGTTTTAAACCACCAGGCATGTAGTATTTTTTTACAATGGCTCCAGGAAACTCATTCAAAGAACCTGAGCTGTTAAACCTCATGGTAGAGTTGGCAGATTGCACACGCAAGGAGAGTCCTGCTCAGGTTTGATCCCTTTGGCAAATCTGAGGCACATCATGTCTGCTTGTCCCTCATTTTGTGATCTTAGCAATCATTGTGCTCCTTTTCTTTTTTTCTTTCTTACAATAATTTTGTATTTAAATTTGTCCTTAGGCCGGGCATGGTGGCTCAGGCCTGTAATTCTAGCACTTTGGGAGGCCAAGGTGGGAGGACCACTTAAGCCTAGCAGTTGGAGGCTGCAGTGAGCTATGATGACTCCACTGTAATCAAGCCTGGATGATAGAGCAAGATCTTGTCTCAAAAAAAAAAAAATTGTCCTTAATACTTACCCATTGCTCGTTTTTATGTGAAGTTAGTATTCTTGGACTTTTAGAGTGAGAAGCATTCAGAAAAGCTTGTCCAACTGCACAGAGCTCCATCTCCTTTTGTTTTCATGAATATGGAGGCTGACTTTCTGAGATTTCCTGGTTTTTTCTCCCCCACTCTCCACTTCAGTCTAGTTTCGACCTTTCCTTTCTTTCCTCTCTCTCATTCCTGTCCTGATCAATTTTGATTCCACTCCCAGCAGTTTCTCCTCAGTGTGGGACCCTGGGTGGGGGGTTGACTTTGAGAGGGAGACAGGCTAGACTGCTCCAGTGCCTGCAAGCCTTCCTACCACAGCCCCTTGCTCTCATCTGCTGCTGGAGGACAAAACCCTGGTCAGTTTCCGAGGCTGTCCGCACATCACCAGCTCACTGGCATCCCAGTGAAGACCTGTGGGCTGTCTGGGGGTTCTGTTCTTAGGTCTGGCAGACTCTACCCGATTTCCCTTCTTCTCACTGCTGACACCACACAGCTCTTTTAGCAGTTGGTGGTTTGTTCCCACTCATTTGTACTTTGAAATTCATGGAGTTTCTCTGTTGTAACCATTGCCTGTGGGTTTTGGTTTTGCTATCCAGATGTCCTTTATGTTTTCCTGTGGGATTAAGGAGAGATGGGAGAGCGATGCTGCCTCATCCCCATCTTCACATTGATCTTCCTTTTCCTTTTAAACTTGTATTTTGAACCCACCATATTGGATTGCCATGGAAACAAAGTCATGTAGGAAGGCATTTCCCCAAGCATTAGGGGAAAGGAGAGTTATAAGTGGTTTTCTTCTCAGTTTCTCAGAGAGAACTTGCCAAAGTGAGTTGAAGAAGAGGATGGGAGTCAAAGAACTCCCACTGCCCAGCAGGGGTGCGGAACCTGCGGGCTCGAGACCACATATGACCCTCCAGATCCCCAAGTGTGCCCCTCAACCAAATCCAAATTTCACAGAACAAATCCCTTTATTAATCTGGATTCAGTCAAAAGGCTGCACTCAAGGATCCAGAAGGCCACACATGGCCCCGAGGCTATAGGTTCCCCACACATTTCAGGAGGAAGCAGAGGAACACGCACTACATTTTCATGTTTGATAGGCTGATTGTACCACTTTCTTGTGGGTTTAAATAGGGAACACTGTTGGCAGCATATCATACATGGGCCTGTGGGTAGAAAATTACTTTTTCTTTTCTCCCTTTGTTTCCTCGACAGCACCCTCTCTTCATTCCCGTTCTGCCCCTCTGACTTTCCAGATCGCATTGATGGCTTCATTTTCTTCTATATTCCCTTAAAAATCTCTTCTTCCTCTTCTATACATTCTCCCTGGACTATATTTTTTATTGTGGTAAAATATACATAGTAGTTATTTTAACTATTTGTTTTGTGCAATTAAATACTTTCACAATGTTGTATAACCATCACCACTATCTATACCCTATACATTGTCATCATCCCCACCAGAAACTCTGTTCCCATTAAACAAAAGCTCCCCATTCCCCTCTCCCCTAGTCCTTTGTAACCAGTTTTCTACTTTCTGTTTCCATGACTTTGACTCTTTTAGGTACCTCATTTAAGTGCAATCGTACAATATTTATCCTTCTGTGTCTGGCTTATTTCATGTATCCTAATGTTTTCGAGGTCCACTCATGTTGTAACATACAGGCATATCTCATTTTCTTGCACTTCATAGATGTGTCTTTTTACAAATTGAATGCTTGTGGCAACCCTGTGCCAAGGAAGTCGATTGGCCCCATTTTTTCAACAGTATATGCTCACTTCATGTCTCTGTGTCATATTTTGGTAATTCTCACAATATTTCAAACTTTTTTATTATTATTATAGCTATTATGGCGATCTGTGATCAGTAATCTTTGATGTTACTATTATAATTGTTTTGAGGTGCCACTAAATGTGCTCATATAAGACGGTGAACTTAATCAATAAATGTTGTATATGTTCTGACTGCTCCACCAGCTGCCGTTTTCCTGCATGTCTCCCTTTCCTCAGGCCTCCCTATTCCCTGAGACACAACAATATTGAAATTGGAACAATTAATAACCCTAAAATGGCCTCTAATTGTTCAAGTGCAAGGAAGAGTCACATTAATGTGCAAGTTGCCACAAGTTATCCTGAAGATTTAGCTAAGATCACTGATGAAGGTGGTTACACTTCATGGAAGTCAATGTTCATTTATCATTTCAAAAATCTTAGGGTCCTTAAGAATTATGTTAAATCAACTCTACCTGGGCCCTATAAATGGAACAACAAAGCTTGGATGACAGCACATCTGTTTATACTATGGTTACTGAATATTTTAAGCTCACTGTTGAGACCTACTGCTCAGAAAAATTTCAAAATATTACTGCTCATTAACAATGCACCTGGTCACCCAAGAGCTCTGACAGAATTGTAAGAAGATTAATATGTTGTTTTTATGTCTGCTAACACAACACCCATTCTGCAGTCCATAGATCAAGGAGTAATTTTGCCTTTTCAGTCTTATTAGTTAAGAAATACATTTTATAAGGCTATAGTCGCCATAGATAGTGATTCCTCTGATAGATCTGGACAAAGTAATTTGAAAACATTCTGGAAAGGATTCACCATTCTAGGTGCCATTAAGATTGATTTTTGATTCATGGGAGGAGGTTAAAATATCAACATTAACAGAAGTCTGGAAGAAGTTGATTCCAGTCCTCATGGATGACTTTGAGAGGTTCGAGACATTAGTGGCATAAGCAATCGCAGTTGTGGTGGAAATAGCAAGAAAACTAGATTAGAAGTGGAGCCTGAAGATGTGACTGAATTGCTACAATCTCATGATCAAACTTGAATGGATGAGTTGCTTCTTATGGACGAGCAAAGAAAGTGGTTTCTTGAGATGGAATCTACTTCTGGTGAAGATGCTATGAACATTGTTGAAATGAAAGCAGAAGATTTAGGGCCGGGTGCGGTGTAATCCTAGCACTCTGGGAGGCCGAGGCGGGTGGATCGCTCAAGGTCAGGAGTTCGAGACCAGCCGGAGCAAGAGTGAGACCCCCATCTCTACTAAAAAATAGAAAGAAATGATCTGGACAACTAAAAATATATATATAGAAAAAATTAGCTGGGCATGGTGGCACATGCCTGTAGTCCCAGCTACTCGGGAGGCTGAGGCAGTAGGACCACTTGAGCCCAGGAGTTTGAGGTTGCTGTGAGCTAGGCTGAAGCCACGGCACTCTAGCCCGGGCAACAGAGTGAGACTCTGTCTCAAAAACATAAATAAATAAATAAATAAAGTAAACAGAAGATTTAGAATATTACATAAACTTAATTGATAAAGCAGCAGCAGAGTTTGAGAGGATTGACTGCCATTTTGAAAGAAGTTCTGTGGGTAAAATGCTATCAAACAGCATCATATGCTAGAGAAATCTTTTGTGAAGGGAAGAGTCAATGGATGCAGCAAAATCCGTTATTGTCTTATTTTAAGAAATTGCCACAGCCACCCCAACTTTCAGTAACCCCCACCCTAATCAGGCAGCAGCCATCAACATTGAGGCAAAATCCTCCACCAGCAAAAAGGATACAACTTGCTGGAGGCTCAGATGATCCTTAGCATTTTTTAGCAACAAAGTATTTTTAAATTAAGGTATATGCATTCTTTTTAAGATATAATGATGTTGCACACTTAATAGATTATAGTATAATGTAAACATAACTTTGATATGCATTGGAAAGCCAAAAAATTCATGTGACTTGCTTTACTGCAATATTTGTTTTATTGCTGTGATCTACAATATCTTTGAGTTATGCGTATATGTCAAAATTCCATTACATTTTACAGCTGAATAATATTCCATTGTATGTGTGTGTGTGTGTGTGTGTGTGTGTGTATATATATATATATATATATACAGTGTATGAAAATATAAATATATCTGTGTGTGTATATAAATATATATGTACACACACATGGAGTGTATATATATATGTATACACACCACATTTTGTTTATGTATTCATCTGTTGATGGACTCTTGGATGGTTTCCACCTTTTGGCTATTGTGAATAATTCTGGTATGAACACTGATGTATAAATATCTTTTCAAGTCTCTGCTTTCAATTCTTTTGGATATACACCTAGGAGTGGAATTTCCAGGTCATATTGTAGTTCTATGTTTGACTTTTTGAGGAACTCCCAGCATAATCTTCACCTAAGCTACAATGTTAACTACAGTCTATGTGGTGTTGTCAAGTAGAGCTTTCTACAATGGTGCCAATGTTCTATAATTCTGCACTGTCCAATGTGGTAGCCATACTAGCACATGAAATATAGCTAGTATGACTGATGACCAGGATTTTAAAGTTCTGTTTAATTTTAATTAATTTAAATTCAAACTTAAATAGCTACCTGTGGGCTAGTGTGTTGGACAGTATATATCTATAGGCTGTGGCTTTTTCTAATTCAGTACTTCCAATCTGACCATTTTTTCTGAGTTTCAAATACATACTTCCAATGTGTTTCCATGAACATTTTTTTAATTCATGCGGCCCTCACTTCTTATATGAACTGTTGCTGCAGACTCCAAATTTATCTCCTAATGTGAAGTTGGCATCAAATTCCAGTCAACTCTACTGCCAAGATGATCTTGTCTACTTCATCCAAGACATTTTAATTGGATCTAGACTATCTACATGGGCAACGAGATCTTTCTAAACTTTCTAAAATGTAAGTCCAACAAACTTTGTCTTTCTGAGGCTCCCCATTACCTGAAGAATTAAAACCAAATTCTTTATCTTAGCCTCCAAGTTCTCAAGTCATCTCTTTAGCCTCATTTCACCTCATTTTCCAACAGGCAGCATATACTCCAACCATGCCAAACTACCTGGAGTTCTTCAAATGCTCTCTCCCACTTCCATGTCTGATATAGCTGTTATACTGCCTGAAAATGCCTACCATTCCCCTGTCAATGGTAAATTATTACTTTTTGTCTAGGACTCAGCTGAGGCAATGCCTTATCTGAAACATGTCCTCAGGTCACCCCGCCTCCAATAGTATTCACTTATCCAATAAATGTTTATTCAGCATAGCATCTACTTTGTGCAAGACCACTATTTAGAAACTTTGGATGTAAGTGAGAAACAGATAGACTTAAGGGTGCCCTCATCAAGCTTGAAGATGTAGTCTAGCAAACAGGGATTAATAATAATAATATGATTATATGTTATAATATGTAATATTAATAATAATAATGCATAAGTGCTACAATGTGAGGCAATACATGGTGGTATGAAAATACTGCAGAAAGATGCCTAACCCAGGCTTGGGGGAGCATCCAGGAAGGCTTCCTGGAGGAGGTAATGGTAGAAGAATGAGTAGGAATTATTTTGGTAATATGGGATGGGAACAGGGAACATGGAATGCATGACTTGTTGGAGGAAATGAAAGTGGTTCAGCATGAAATCCTGAAAAAGCTTATAAACATTTACCAAGACATTTGGATTTTATCCTGAGGGCAATGAAAAGTTATTAGAAAGTTTCATACAGGTGTGTGGCATGAGAAGATTTGGTCTAAGAAGAATTCCCGGCTGGGTACAGTGGCTCATGCCTATAATCCCAGCCCTTTGGGAGGCTGAGGCGGAAGGATTGCTTGAGCCCAGGCATTCAAGGGTGCAGTGAGTTATGATTGTGTCACTGCACTCTAACCTCGTGACAGAGTAAGAACATGTGTCAAAAAAAAAAAAAAAGAAAAGAAAAGAAAAGAAAGAAAGAATTCCTTTGGCTACAGTATGGAGAATGCATTGGAGGGGCCAGGACTTTAGCAATAATCTAAGCCAAGGATAGGCAAATTGTGGCCCATGGGCCAAATCTGGACCTCTGTTTTTACAATCTAAGAATGATATTTAGACTTTTTACATTTCTGAATGGTTGGAAAAAAATCAAAAGAAGAGTATCTTACGACAAGTGAAAACTTAAACGAAATTCAATTTTGATTTCTATTAATAACGTTTTACTGGAACACAGCCATGCACATCTGTGAACGTGTTGTCTGTGGCTGCTTTCAAGCTATATGCACAGAGTTGAGTACTTGCAACAGAGACAGCTGGGCCCACAAAGCTGAAAAATATTTACTCTTTTGCTGTTTACATAAAAAAATTGTCTACTCCCGATCTATCTAGGTGAGACATCCTGGTGAATAGGGCCAGACAACCCAGGCCAATGCATATGTGTTCTTCTCTCCTTTTCCACAGTGTGTGAATTAAAATGACACCCTCTTGATTTCTTATTGTTTTCTGTTCTTCTCTATTCTACTCTCAAGATGTTCAGTAAACTGTGAACATATTGAAAGAAGATTTTTCTTTCTGTGGTCAACTTTGTCTTTTTAGTGCTTAGTACATAGTACTGGCTTAGTGTTTGTTGGATAGATACATGTTGATTTACGTGTGTGATATTCACATGTGTAGATAGATACATATATAGATGGATAGATAGATATAGATATATATAGCATCTTCTGCTTTTGCTAGCTTTTCCCCTATTCTTTACTGCCAGGAACCATCCCTATGCCACTTGATTTAGCTGAGATCAACCCCCCCCACCCCCAGTCTAAGGGTGGGAATGTACTCCGGGGTTCGACAGTCTTTTCTAGGCATTTGACTTTAATACTTAAAAACTCAGTGGGCCATCTTTTCCTTTATTTTGATTTTGCCTAGAGTTTATCTTAGTTTTGTCCCGCCCAAAGCTGCTGAGATATTCATCAGGAAAAGTGAAAGGTTTATCCCTCCAGGTATTTACTATTCCTGTCCTTGCATGACACCTAAATACATACACACATACATACAGCACATAATAGAAGTAGAATCTAATGTAAAGGTGAGCATGTAGGCTAAACCAAACCAATGAAACTCAACTCAGGACTTTTTCTATACTTACTAGAAAAGAGGAACCCTTTGTTTATGCTCTATTTGAAGCTGGGAGGAAATAAGCCTAAATTATTTAGGGGCCACCACTTGAAGACAGAAAGCCTGAGAATGAAGTCAACACAGAGGAAAATGGGACTGAGAGAGAGAAGAGAATCCAAATCTTTTTTCTTTCTTTCTTTCTTTTTTTTTTTTTTTTTGAGACAGAGTCTCGCTCTGTTGCCCTGGCTAGAGTGAGTGCCGTGGCATCAGCCTAGCTCACAGCAACCTCAAACTCCTGGGCTCAAGCGATCCTCCTGCCTCAGCCTCCTGAGTAGCTGGGACTACAGGCATGCGCCACCATGCCCGGCTAATTTTTTCTATATATTTTTAGTTGTCCAGATAATTTCTTTCTATTTTTAGTAGAGATGGGGTCTCATTCTTGCTCAGGCTGGTCTCGAACTCCTGAGCTCAAACGATCCACCCGCCTCGGCCTCCCAGAGTGCTAGGATTACAGGCGAGAGCCACCGCACCCGGCCTCTTTCTTTTTTTTTTAGACAGTGTCTTGCTCTGTTGCCCAGGTTGGAGTGCAGTGGCCTAATCGTAGCTCTCCATAACCTCAAACCCATGGGCTCAAGCGATCCTCCTGCTTTGGCCTCCTGAGGTGCTAAGATTATAGGTGTGAGCCATTGCACTCAGCCTCAAGTCTTAATAATGTAACTAGAGCCCTTAGGCCCAGGTATACTTGAAACTGGGCTCCTGTACTTTTTCATTATGTGAGTCAATAAGTACTTTCTTTTTTCTTAAGCTAGTATGAATTGGGTTTCTGTTATTTCAAATGGGATGATTCATATCTAAAGACATACAGAGCTCAAGCCTGTTAGATGTTGTCTTAGTCTGGGTTCCAGAGCCTAAGATAGTAATTGGGTGCAGGCAGCTGCTTTGGGGAGATGATATCAGAAAGCAGGGGTGAGGGAACAGCGAGAGAAAAAGAGGAAAAGCCCATAAAGAGGGTTTGTTAATGAGCTGATTCCTACTAAGAGCAACTGGGGCTCAGTCCTGCTGGGGATACTCTGGGTAGAATGTCCCAGAATTGTCCCTCCAAGGAAAAGGAAACTGGGGCATTCTTCCTGCCGCTCTGATAATCCCTCATTGGTTGAGCATTAACCATGGGGTCATTAATTCCTCAATAATTTTGGGTCACTGATGCAGCAGCTGAGTCGGCTTCCTCAGCTTTGGAGAAAACTCCAGGCAGAAGAGTGGGGAGATGCTGGGCATATTTCTGAGGTGCAACAGCATCAGGGTACGTGGAACCATCCACAGCATTTACTCTGAAATCAAAGGTGTGTCAGGGATGAGTATGACACAGGGCACTAAGAGGGTAGGCTACAAATGGTACAGATGCTGTGTTAGTGGTCAGCAACCTCTTTTCATCCCACGTGCTTTTAGGAATGCCCTTGGATGGAGAAGAAGCCCTAAGAGAAACCACAGGGGAAAAGTAAAAGAAGAACAAGTGGGAAAGGTGAAAGGCCAGAAGACAAAGACGTGGAATACAGAACTCTGGAAGTGCTACGGACAAGGGCCTCAAATGCCAATTATTTGCACCAGCGAAATCTAAGATGAATGGCAGATGCTTAAGAAGGAATGTTAACATTTTAAAGATATTGGGTCTGATTTGTTAAATATAATGATATCTTAATTTGTGAGTGCTTTACAGATTATAAAGTCTTCTGCTTTATACATAAAATATCTTAGTTTTAAAAGTAATATATGAGTGCATTCTTGTTTGTAAGAAATTCAAACAAAATATTTACAGTCAACAATGGGGCTAAGTATTTTTACCCTTTGTAACACATAGGTTTTCTACTTCTGTAAAGCATAGATATTTTTACCCTCTCTAATACAGAGCATTACAAATATGAAATGCTTAACCTAAAGCCACATACCTGCTAGATGGCAGAATTTCTAACTCTGGTGTTCATACTCTTGATTCAATGCTCCCTCTACAGCTCACACCCGCTAAATGGAAGCCCAGTGGCCTATAAATGACACAGCTCTGAACATGGGACACTGGTTTAAACTGAGTACTCAGCTTCTCCAGACAGAAAGATCTGGTTTCCAAGTTATTCTCAAATAAAACTGCAGATCCCATATGCTATGGGTTGAATTTTGTCCCTCCGAAAATGTTTATTGAGGTCCTAACTCCCAATACCTCAGAATGTGACCTTATTTGGAAATAGGATCATTGCAAATATAACTAGCTAAGTTAAATGAAGTCATACTGGAATAAGGTGGGCCGCTGATCCAATATGACTGACTGGCATCCTTGTAAGAAGACAGCCCCTAATCTAATAGGACTGCTAATAGTCTTTATAAGAAGACCAGCCATACGAAGACACAGAGACACAGGGAAAACACCATCTAATGAAGGCAGGGGTTGGTGTGATGCAGCTGCAAGCCAAGGGATGCCAAAGATTGTCAGCAAATTACCAGAAGCTAAAACAGGCAGAGAAGGTTTCAGAGGCAGTATGATCTTGCCAACATGTTGGTTCAAATTTCTAGCCTCCAGAACTGTGAGGTGATAAATTTCGGTTGTTTAAGCCACCCAATTTGTGGTACTTTGTTGTGGTAGCCCGAGGATATTAATACACCAAATAAATTCCTTTCTAATAAATTCTACACAAGAAAGGTAAATGCTTTGGCTAACAACTTTTTCTTTGAAAAAAATCATATTCTTTTGTTCAAGATAATATTTTCTGTTTATATCTTAAGTTGTTCAAAAAAAAAAAAAGAAAAACAAAACTCCTATAAAAAGCCAGAAGTAGGTGCGTGGTGGCTCACGCCTATAATCCCAGCATTTTGGGAGGCCAAGGCACAAGGATTGCTTGAGGCTGGGAGTTCAAGATTATAGTGAGCTATGATTGTGCTCTGCACTCCAGCCTGGGTGACAGAGTGAGACCTGTCTCTAAAAAAACAAAGAACAAACAAACAAACAAAATTTATAGCTTTCGGTTACTCAACGATGGTTTAAGAGTTCAAAGAAAATAATGGATCCTTGGTTTAACAGCAAATAGTTGATAGTCTCTAAGGTTATTTTCCCCAATACTTAATATATAAAATGTTTTAAAATTCTGAGGTCATTTTATTGGAAAAGTATAGAGAAATACTTATACGTTGTGGTTGTAGGAAAACCTTTTCAACTTAAACTATGGCAGAAAAATTTATAAAGCATGAATACTATCTGAAGTATATATTATTTTTTTCTCTCCTTGCAGAAGATGGCTTGTAAGGTCATTGAATTTTTTCTTCTGAACTGGTTTTGTGTGAGGATGACCTATATATAGTAGTATAAGGTGAAGGTCCCTCCAGTTCTAATATATTTCCCAGCTCTTTCCTATGCTGGCCTGAAATTTCTTACAGTCATTCCTTTGGGTTAGAGAATAAATGTCGGGACCTTGTTTGTTGTCTTTAGAGGTTGGAATAATTCCCAGATGACATCTGAGAAAGGTAGAAGGTGAGTGTCTAGAGTCTCTATGGCTCTTTTCCCCTTGGCCACTTAACATGAAATAATGTACTTGACCTGCTAAAAGTTACCAGCAATGTCAGAGAATCTGGATCAGAGAGCCTGTTTGGTGGTGGAGAAAACACAGTAACAAGAACTTGGAGGGTTGTTGAAGAGACTGGCAGGCTTCTTGCTTGGACAGTGGTCCTTCTCTATCTGGGAAGGTCATCCTCTCCCTGGGACCAGCCAGCTTCAGGAGGGACGTCTGCAGGAGGCAGGAAGGAAGGGCTTCCCAGCCCACCGAGGAGTGGCTGGGTGGGTCCTGTTGATGAATGGAGGTTAGGGGTGAGTCTGCATGCTGCAAATGCTGCATCCTCATGCCCTAGTAAGGAGGGGAGCACACAGGGTTCTAGGAGCAGAAAGATGGGGCTGGATGCTGATGAGGTGACGATGACAGGAAAGTAGAGCTGAGAGGGAACAGCAGGAACAAATAGAAAATAACGCTCAGAGGGTCATCTTTCCCTTTAGATGATTTTGTCTAGAGTTGACCTTATTTTCCTCCTGCCCAAAGCTGTTGAGCTGCCATCAGGAATGGTGAAACTCTAAATCTAATCTGTCCCTCTGTCACCCACTAGTCCTGTTCTTGCGTGGCACCAAAAAAAAAAAAAAAAATAGACCTTAATATAAAGCTGTTCTCTATGAGGCTGTCACTATCTTGGCTTTGGACTACAAGAGGAGATAATCTGCCCCTCACCTTCAAAAATCCTTCCTTCTCCTCTTCTCACATTCCTGAAGGGATGCGGCCCTCACTGCAGGCTCAATAGGCTCCTTGAGAACGAGAATATTGTTTTCTATTTTCAAGAATGTCTCCATACATATTGCTGATTGATTGATTATGTCTGCATTGCCCATCAAATCATGCAGAAGAAAACGAAGCAAGGGAACACGCACGTGTTACACAGACAATGCTTGTTTTACGGCGCCGCATGGTTCAGAGCCGATGGCAGAAATATGCAGGGACTAATATACTTCAGATGAACAAGCGTTAGAATCCGTGTTTGCAAATAAATAGAAATGGATTTCTGTAGGGATGAAAGGGTGGCAGAGAGGGGATGACGGTAAGAAGGAATGCATGGAATTATTGAAAGAACATCTGGTTCAATTAAAGAATAAAACCTAAAGGAAAAAAAGTGCTGGGGGCCTGGATGTCCAGTTGATGCGGGGGATTGCTTCCTAAGAGCTGGGTCTTTGCCTGTCCTTTCTACTGCCGAGACCCAGCACCAAAGCAAATATTTGTTAATGAATAAATGAATAAAAGAAATTCTAGAAATAATTTCTTGTCTATGTGGAAACCCCATTAGACCTATGGCTTTTCAAAATCAAAGAGTTATTTGATATTGTTTTATTTTAGATGTTGAATTCTCTGTTCAAAGGAAACCTTGCTGAGCATAAATAAAGGCAGAGCTACACGGATGCAAACCCAAATGGGAAGTCCAGTGACGTCATTCAGTCACCTCTGCCAGCCACGCCCCTCCCCATTCTGCAAACTCCAATTCACTGAATCTGGGGAGAGGCACCCAGCGATCAGTGTCCTTAGGAAGCTTTGTAGGTGATACTGATTCAGAGCCAGGCTTGGAAACCACAGTTCCGGGGCTACACTGAGCACAAGACTGGGTGCTCCACAAGGGCAGGGAGAGTTCACGTGCATCCCTCAGAGCTGGAGATCAAGTTAACTTTAGACCCCAGCACTAATTTCCCTACCTCTGTTACTGCAGTTGCATGTTTGAGGTCTACGAAGTTTCCCTCATAGCTGATTTTGGATTACAAGGATTGTTAGAGTTATAATAGATGCTCAGTGAATGTCTGTTAACTTAGTGTAGCTTTTTCAGAAAATTTGACAATAGGGCAGAAAGATTTTTTTTCCTTCTCTTCCTCTGAGACAGAGCTTTCTTCTTTTGAAATGTCTCTCTCTTACTCATTTCTCTTCACAGCATCTCAGTGGGTGGGGGAGGACAGGCATTTTCATTCTTATTTCATAGATGGGAAAATTGAGGACTAGGAATATTTATTCATTTGTTTCCTACCCAAAAAGACAATTTAAAAATTTGAAGCAGAGCTGGGACTAGCTTCCATGGACATGTTTACGGTGGTTGGTTCTCCTTAAGTAACAAAAAGAAAAATGTTTTCTCAGGAAAGTACATTAGAATAAGCCCTTATATAAATGTCTTCTATTTAGTGGAAAACCGGTAACGTATGATTACAATACAATCCCATGATTGTGTTGAGCAACAAACACAATCTTATGTTTCATTTGAAAGATTATAAACTTTACAATCAGTTAATGTTATTTTATACACTTTGGATCCCTCAGCCCCTTTCAAAGCACTACTTAGAATCTTCCTCATCAGCAGTATTTATATACTGCATTTCCCATGTATTTTCATCAAGCTGCTTCTCTCAAAAAGATCCTAATAAGCTTCCCTTGTAACTGAATCCCTCTATTTCCTTCCCAGCACCTATTAAAGAATGAATCTCCTCTGAAAGGCACAACATTCAATGTATTAACTTACACCTTGGCTCTCAGACTTTTCTAGATAACCTTGAAAGGGCATCAGCTCTATGGCATTCCTTAATGAGTACCACGGGAACGTGCATGTTATGACCCAAATCACGAGAGGAGTTCCTCTGGAACTTATCCCAGATTTGGGTCTGGAGATCATAAGAATGAGTTTATTTATGGACAATGATTATGTGAAATTTTCTGTAGAAATACAGAAAATTCTAATTGTTGCCTCACTCTCGAGCCTCTCTTCTCAATCTGAACATAATTTCTTTCAGTTTTGATCAGGATGTGTGATGCATAACTAATGGGCTTCCCACCGCCATCTGGCAGGCTGTGTGAGTTCACAGCTCACATTACAGCAGAAGCAAGACCACAAGCCACATTTAAAGTAAAAGTGGGCTACAGGGCAGTCATACCTGCGAGAATGAACTCTCCTTTAGCTGCCTACGTTCTTTCCGTTGGGACTACCATCTTTAACAGCTTGTAAATGTCTGTAGCCTTTCAGACAGGGCCCTTTACCTACACTGACAAAGGTAAATCTTAGTTGCCAAACTGTTTTGTTACCAGAGAAAATTGGCTTATTTGTAGAGTTTCAAAGCTTTCTTCAGTTTGAATCATTCTTTCATCACTAATTGTTATCAAATGATGATGGATGCTGAGGACTTTGCTACTCTGGAAAAGAAGCTCATGTATATTATCCAATATCCAAAATTGTGTTTATGCATGGTAATTATAGGGAAATATCTTAATTGGCTTGCTTGAAACTGTCGTTACTGTCATTAGTTCTTTACCTCAAGATGGGTCACTAGAGTGCTTCTAAGTTAATACTGGAGCAAACGAGGACACTGACAGTCACAATTACTTTCAGGGTAATTTATGCTCTTTATAATTCTTCTGTGAAATAATTTTTCCCTTAAGAAGTACTTACTGCCGAGTCTTTTTCACATTATCCTATTCCCAGGCTGGAACTTTTCTCTGCATCATATTCACATATGTAAGTCCATAATATACAAGTTCTGCTTGTGACCGTACATCACAGCAAGCCAACCTGAGTTTGCTTGGGCTCCAAGGAGGAGCTGAGTAACTTCTCTATTTCATTGATTTTAAACTCTGCCTTACATTTCTTTCCAATATCTCTGAAACAGAATGAATCTAATGATTGATAACATGTTATAGTTTAATTGCAAGTGTATTTTACATGGAAGATATACATAATATAGTGGTGCATCTTTTAATTGATAGCATCTTAAACTTGATCAGATATGGCACGTTTCAAGAGAAAGAAAAATTATTTTACAGAAGAATTGCAAAGAGCATTAAATTACCCTGAAAGTAATTGTGACTGTCAGGGTAATGCATCTGGGTCTCAGGGACTACTTGAACCAGAAGTGCAAACACTGTTGGAGCTCTCTGTGACCTTGGCTCCCCCCATCTGGGTTGGCTTTATTTCTCTTTGACTGCAGACTGGCTTTGCCAACATGGCAAGTGACAGGGCTACCTACAGCTCTGCAATTTCACATCGAATGAGTTTTATCACTGAGTTGCAAATTCAAAACCAGTAAAGTGGTTTTAGCTTGAGTCAGGTGCCCACGCCAAATCAGTGGGATCACATTTGGCCAGGGACATGTAATGGTGCAAGAATTATGAAGAGCTCAATGAGTAAGGCATGTCCTGTAGTGGCCACGTGGGTGGGAGGTGCACTTCTTAGGAGCAGGATGGGTGGACAATGCATTGATGTCCTTCACTGCTATGTCTATACTAACAGGTGCTCAGCTGTAGTGGTTTGGCAATGTTATATCTTCACCGATTTCCTATTCTGCTCTTTGTTCTCACAGCTGAAGCCACTCAATTCTCACTCACAGCTCAGCCCTACCCTAAAGTTTAGGACAAATCACAAGAGAGACAATTCAGGAAAAATAAAGATGTTTAAAAATCACTTCTTTTTTTCTTCATTCACAGAGGACATTTTATTGACTCCTTAGGGAGAAAAATTATATGTTTTCTTGTAGCAGAATTTGCTGATTGTATAGAACTCACCCCACACCTTCTGGGTTGTATTTTAGAGGCTAGAAAGCTAAAACAATGTTTCTCAAACACTGTAGCAAGTAACTTCCTCCAGAAACTTGGAAGGTGGAGTGAATAATATGAGTGACAGCCCATGGGGAGATAGGACCTGTAGTGGAGGCTGTCTTTCTCCTCAGGCAGCCATGATGGTGGCTTAACTGTCCAGGTTCATTGGTCTCAGCAGTATCTGAGAGGTTTCCTGGTGTTAGGCTCCTTGTGTGGTTGGGTGGCACTATTCTTGGCTGTGTGGCCACCAAACTTGGTTGTGTCCCTCTTGGAAACTCTAAGATTAGATAGCAATGATAAATCTATTTCTGTTGAAACTAGCTAGAGTAGATTCTGTGGTCTGCAACTCAGATCCCTAACTAATACTCTTGCACTGCCACCAAGAACATTAGAACTTTTCTTTTAGCCACAAAAACATAAATAATTGTTTCTATTGGAGAAGTAGGCACCCGGAGTCCACTTTCCAACTTATCCTTTATATCCATTCTAGAGATCATATAGTATGTTCGCTCACATCTCATGAGAGATTGTCAAAAATACATAAGTCCCTATTATTAATGAAGGTGTAGGGAAATAGTACACTCCCTACAGAGGCTTGTGGGTAAGGACATGCTCTAGACTCCAACTTGCTAATCCATGACTTTGGTCAAGTTATTTGACTTCTCTATGCTTCAGTTTCTAAATATGTAACATGGGAGACCAAAACACCTATCTTAAAAGACTGTTTTAAGGAATAACCAAATCAAACCATGCATAATGTTTGAGAAGGTGCCTTGAGAACAATAAACTCTCAGTCAACAGTAGCTGTCATTATCATTAACCTTTGCTAGGGCATAAATTTGTACATCCTCTTTGGAGGGAAATTCGGCTGTGTCTATCAGAGTGTCCATATACTTTGGCTCAGCAATTGTACCTTGTATTTAATCTACAGAAATGGATTTTCTGGAATGTCCATTAGTAGGGAATAGTTAAATATGATAGAATACTATGCAGCCAATAAAAAGAATAATGGAAGTCTATATGTTTCTGGCATGGAAAGATCACCCATATATCATCCATTTAGCCATGAAAAGTTTATTGAGGACTTACTTCGTCCTCGTGGTTGCAGGTGCTGAAAGTTAAAACTATTACATCATGGAATAGTCTATGTAGTATGATCCAATAAGTGTTAAACAATTATCTGCACCTGTGTACAAATGTATATTGAGCTGGGGTCTCTTCTGTCCAGGCTGCAGAAAGGTCTCAAGTTGGCTTTCCTCAGTCTACCCAATGTGGGTATTGGGGCTTGCTTTCCCACAATACCTTCTTATGTATTGTGGCTCCACGTTCCATCTTGGAGACCTGTGAGTGACCTTGGCGTAAACAACTCTCATATCTGCTACACAGCTGATGGCCGTCCAGCTGACTGCTGCTCATAGGAAGAGCTGCTGAAGTATTCTTCGGCTCTGTTCATTCAGGCGGGTGCTGGACCCTCTGCAGACAGCATTCTGGCCCCTGGCAGCTCTCTGGTGCTCTGAGAGAGAAAGGTGACAGTTCCCTCTCATATTGCTGTGCTTGCATCCAGTCCTGCCTCTCAACCTGAGCCACACAGGCCCTCGTCATACCTTGTCCGAGCCTTCATTCCATTTCTTGTCTACTCTCGAGGCAAGGAAGTTGGGCTCTTCATCCATTCTATTTCCAAACGACTATTCATGCCATGAGCTTTTAGCCCCAAATACTTCAGGGCATGTCTCTTTTTTTTTTTTTTTTTTTGAGACAGGGTCTTGCTCCTGTCTCCTGGGTTAGAGTGCAGAAGTGTCATCATAGCTCACTACAGCCTCAAACTCCTGGGCTCAAGCAATCCTCCTGCCTGAGCCTCCCAAGCAGCTGGGACTACAGGTGCACGCCATCATGCCCAGCTAATTTTTCTATTTTTATTAGAGATTAGGTCTTGCTCTTGCTCAAGCTGGTCTCGAGCTCCTGAGCTCAAGCAATCCTCCCAAAGTGCTAGGACTACAGGCGTGAGCCACTGCGTCCAGCCCTGATGTTGATTTTTAATAGTGAGATTTGGAAACTGAAAATATTTTCATTTCCCCCAAAGCTCAGGTCTTTGGAGTTGAAAGCTTTGGCCATGAGTCATCTTGATTCTTGCTACGCCCCCACCTCGTGGCCCTGCTTTAATGTGGTGAGGAGTATGACAAAAAGAGTTAAAACATAAACAAGAAGTATTTTTTTTTGAGACAGAGTCTCACTGTGTTGCCCAGGCTAGAGTGCCGTGGCATCAGCCTAGCTCACAGCAGCCTCAAACTCCTGGGCTCAAGCGATCCTCCTGCCTCAGCCTCCCAAGTAGCTGGTATTACAGGTGCGAGCCACCACACCCAGCTAATTTTTTCTTTCTATTTTTAGTTAACTTGCTAATTTTTTTCTATTTTTAGTAGGGATGGGGGTCTCACTCTTGCTCAGGCTGGTTTCGAACTCCTGAGCTCAAACAATCCGCCCGCCTCGGCCTTCCACAGAGCTAGGATTACAGGCGTGAGCCACCGCGCCCGGCCAAACAAGAAGTATTTTTTAAAACCATTAAAAACAAAAACAAGAAATATTGAAGACAAAATCATAGTGATTGATCTACCAAAGTATTATCCCACCACACACAGAAGAAGATCTGGGAAACCTGTCTGGCTGTTAGCAGGGTTTACCTTTGAGAAAGAGGAGGATTGACAGTGGGGTGAAAGCAGAATTTCTAGTTTTATTCTGAAAACCTCTTTTGCTTCCTCTGAATTGTTTATAGATATGTTTTAATCTTATCTTTTGTAATTAAAACCAACGATTAAAAAAACGACAGATGTTTCCAAGTAGGCCATAGTGTCTGGATGTTGGGCTTGGGTTAGGGTATACGTATCCTGTGCTTTTCCACCCTTTGACAGTCTCCTCTGCTCACTATACCTATCCTCAATTTTAAGTTGCCCTTCTTCACCTGGCTGACTGTTTTGGGACACCTCTCAGAGCTCACCCCTCAGAAAGTCTTTCTGGACTTTTCTCTCATCCTCTGCTCCAGGCTGTGTTGAATGGCTCTTGCTGTGTCGGCCGCCATTCCCCACATGCTGTTATCCCAGTACTTACCAGGAGGTTTGAAATATCTATTTATGTATTGATCTTTCCCGCTCTACTGTGAACTTTTTGAGGCTAGAAATCGAATCTTATTCACGGCCATGTCTCCAGATCCTAGGCAGAATGCCTGGTACATGGGAGTGTTTCATCAATGTTTCTTTGAACTTGGTTCCTGTGTCTAAGTCTGAGAATTATTGCCCTGGCCTACTATAAATATGCACAAATGCAAACAAATGCTAACATCCACTCAGCTTACTCTGCTAATTGACTGTTCTTGTTTCTATATCTTCCATATCTCATCTCTCACATCAAATCGTTCCACCCCTTCTTCACATTCCAGAGGCAAACTTCCTTTCTCCTAAATTTGCCAGGAAGATTCAGACCATTCCCATTCCTCTTATCTTAAGTGATTATAAATCCCCTTGCTGAGACTAATCTCCCTCCTCTGCTGTTGGAAGCATCTCTTTCTATCTCCTCTTGAACCTAAGTTCAGTGAGTTCACTAATTACCACTACTATCTGGTATCTCAGACATCGTTGGGCATGACTTGGCTAACTGCAGCAGGATGACACATTTATTCATTCAACAACCATTATTGAGCACCAACTGTATGCCAAGCACTATGCTGGGTATGAGGCTACAGAGATAAATAAGAAGCCATATCTGTCCCTGTACCAGTTAGGATCCTGGCAGAAAACAGACAGCACTTCAAACTAGGTAATTTAAAGAGAACATAGACAGAGTTTGGGAAACCACATGGGCCAGTGTAGTCTCCTAAGGTTAGTAATAATGAGAATCCATTACCATCCTAGGCCTGAAAAGGGGGAAGGGGACACAGCTATTGGAACATGGAAGTGAGGGAGAAGTACCACCAAGCTGTGTGGAGATGCTTCCTGATGGGGTATGGCCGTAAGTCAAGGATGCAGTCAGCCCATGGCTGCCTGGCAAAGAGGGAGCTGGGAAATAAGTACACTGACCTCACTCTCCTTAGCCCACCAGTGCTCCTTCCAAACCAGTTGGAACCAGTGAGGGAGGAAGCCCACTGACGGTGTCCATACATCAGCTGCCTGGAGCATAGCTGGGAAGAGATATATAGAGAAGGAATCTGGATGGGCAAAGGGAAGGTATCCAGCAAGTCCTCAATGAGCTCAGCATGTAATAGAATAGAAATAAAAATAGGCAGGAGAGTGAAATGGTGAGCTGTGCATCCAGCTGCCTCTGAGGATGTGGGAAGGAAGGATTTGAGGGAGGCAGGACTAGAGATGGGGGACCAATAACAGGAGACTCCAGGGGTGGTAGAGGAGAGAGATATGAGGCAGGTACTAGGGCTGGAAATGAGGCAATGAACTTGGAAATGTTCAAGGGCAAAAGTGTCAAGTCTAAGTCTCCCCCTCTTTTTTTTTCTCTTTTCTTCCAGTTTTTCAACGTGGTCTGATCCCCCTCCTTCTTGAAACAACTCTCTTGGCTTCTGTGGGTTTCCCTCTGATCCTTCTCTTTCTCTTATCCTCTTTCTAATTCCTCCATGGATGTACTTCTTTCTTCTGTCCTCTAAACATGTAAGGTCACTGGCACTCTCTATAGTAATGATAATAATATATAATAATATTTATGAAGAATAGCTCATTGGAGGTAGGGCTGTAATCAGCTGCTATCTCTCCTATACTCACAAGTGTTCCACATACTCACACATCAAAAATTCTAGAGAAAGATCAAAGAGCAAATATAAGACAGAGGTGGTTAATTAGGGAGGAGGGAACAACATTGGGGCCAAACACTTTTGCTACCCTTTGTGCTGTAGGCACTTCAAATTTCCCCCACACTTCCGAGCTGAGGGTCCTGGCTTTGTTCGTCTTTCATATTTTTGATTTGAGTTTGATATAATTTAGATACTTTCTTGGAGTTATCAAAACCCATCGTCATTCACAGGTGGTAATGGGATCACTGAAGAATAATCAACTCTAGAACAGCAGATATGAGGTCTAGAGAGAAAGCTTCTAGAGTCACTGGTTTGCAAGCCAAGTGCCTTTCTGGAAGCAACATTCGGGTTTATTGTTAATTGGTGGACTATTACACCCCCACAGTGGACTGGTGATTACAAGGCAAATCCCCGCCTGCAGGAATTCATCACAATAAATGGCCTATTCTGCCCTCTGTTAATTTAATCTCCGATCCACAATGCATCATGTTGGTATTGCTCAAGTAGAAAATGGATGTCATCCATGCTTATGTAACTTCTAGCTGAGTGCTTTATGCGCCAGCCATGCTTATTTGTGAGTCATAATTATGAGTGTATTAAAACACTGCTGCAAGCCGTGTATGCCTGTGTGGGTGTTTTATGCATGGGTGTAGTCTACAGCCTGGGAAGCTAAACCTGTTGGTGAAGGGATTTTCATTTACCTAAGAGAAAGATCTTAACACTTAGTAGCGATCAGATTAATTTCAATGGGTTATTTACGTATAAAATAAGGTTTGTTAGCAAAAGAAAGTGTAACCGGATGGAGCTGCCTTCCTCCTTCCTGCCCAGCTACTCTCTGGGGATAGGAGTAGGAAGAGAATCAAAGAACTCTTAACTTCTCCCAGGCTGGGCAGCCTGTGCCTAGTTCTCCTGTCTACATGGTAAACCACAGGATTCTCCACCTCTAGAGGAAGATTAAACCTTTTTTTTTGAGTAAAAGAGGGCCAGGGGAGTTTAATGGATAAGAACATAGACTCTGGATCCAGAGCTGTGAGCTCTTGGGCAAGTTTTCTCATCTGCAAAATGGGACGATAGCAGCACCTATCCCATGGGGTTGCTGTAAGGATTAGATGAGTTAATATATGAAAGGAGCGTAGTGCCCTACACACTGTGTGCTCAAGTAGCTGTCTTCTGAAGGGTTCATGTAGGGGGCCTAACGTTGGAGCTGACTCACCACCTTGAATCACATGAAGCAGTAAGAGGAAGTCTCATGCGGAGATTCTCTTGTTCTCTATTCTCTTCTCCTCCATGTCTCCTTTCTATAGTGTCCTCTCTTGAGAGCTCTGATTGCCAGTTGGCTCTGCCTTGGCCTTGGGACTCTGATAAGGGCAATTCCTTCTTTTCCTTGAGTTGAGTTTTCGTGCAGGCTGTGGTGTGCGCTGCCTTTCATGAGGCTATGTTCCTTCCACCCCCTCTCCGCCCCCGGCCCCGCAGGCACCATTGCCTCCTTGCCAGGACTGATTCTTTTTATCTTGCTCAAGTTCAGGCAGCTCTGTCAAAGCCCCTGTTTGCTCTGATGGAGTGTGGGTGACTTCGTGACTGCCCTCCCACCTTGTCTGAGACCAGTTTGTTTTCCCCAAAGTGTATACTTTGCAGGTTCAGTGTTTCCTGTTTTTCTGCATGGTAGGGGTCTCAGCTGAGACTGTGTGTACACTTCATTAGATAACCTGAGCTTGTGTTTATTTCCATCTCAGCGTTCATTCCCCCCCGGTGTACCCCATTTCCACAGGCTTTGGCTCCCTACTCAGATTCAGAGCGTAGCCCTGGAATCTCCCCATTCATGTTATTCCAGTTGACTGTTTCACCCAGTTTCTCCCCAGTGGCCATTTTCATTCACTACGATTGGAAAACAGAAAAGATAAGGGTAAAGCACACAGATTGGCTCTTTGCAGATTTGGAATATTGATGAGAATACTTAAGATTTTATGGCTCATAAGAAAAGGCGTTGGGGTTGGCAGCCCCACCAAGACACTGTCCTGCTTAGCTCCAGAATCTTGTTTTCTTCCTTGACCACCTTTTTCTGAGGTTTATAGTATTGGAATGTGCTCCTTTCCTCATTTAATTGCTGCTGGTGAATTTTTGGAGGGCTTGCTTTTATTTTTACTAGTGTTTTCTCAGGAATTAGCTAGAAGGCAGCATCATTGCTCCACGTTAATCCAGAAGTTGTATTTTTTCCTTTTAGCATGGATGAGAACCTACTCCTTATGAAATAGAAACCCTGACCTTATTAAGCTATAATTTCTCTCTGGGCTGGCTTTTTCTTTACAAGGCTCTGCACATAAACCAGCAATACTTCTCGAGCCACCTAATCAAATGGCACCATATTTTATCTCCAGCTTTCAAATATCTCCTCAGGAACTGAAGTAATGGTAGAGCAGGGAATTGGTTCAATGTGCCACACAAACTAATTTGCTGTAACCAGCCATAGAAACAGGTCTCCCAGAAGAGCAGTGATGTAGTAGAGTGATTATCAGTATAGATTTTGGAGCCAGACTGCTTAAGTTCAGTTTCTGTCTCTACCACTAACTAGCAAGCTGTGCAAACGTGGACAAGTTATTTAGTTTCCTGTATCTCTGTTTCCTCATCTGTAAAATGGGACGATGAGAATTCCTTTCACCCACCTCTCAGGGTTCCTATGAAACTTACATGAGTTATTTTGCATAATATGTTTAGGATGGTGCCTAACTCATTGTGACTATTTATTATATAGCAGCTATTATCTTCTTTTCTTCTTCTATTGCTGTTTTATTTGCTTAGTGTCTAATCTAGCTATTTCTGACAAATCCTGGTCTTCACTGACCAGAAGAAGCAAATATACTTTTACTTAACAGAAGTGATGTAGAAATACAACAGCTCTGCTGATAGGAAGCGGGAATGGGGACAGGAAGCAGAAGAGATCAAATAAGCAGGAATTACTGAAACTGGGTGATGGGTACACAGGTATTCATTATACCTCTCTCATTTTTGTGAATATTCATTTTACAGAATAAAACCTTAAAAATAATGAAATAGAACTCTGAAATGTCAGCGTGGATCAAGTACAGTGACATGGGTGCTCTCATATATTCTAGGTGGGAGGTCAAATTGCTACGAGCTGCTTAGACAACAATTTGACAGGATACATCGAGAACCCTAAAAATGTTTGTTCCAGTTACTATTGCTATACAAAAAAATCATGCAGGAACTTGGCTTAAAACAACCATTTTATTATGTTCACAGATTCTGTGGATCAGGAATTTGGACAGGGTACAGTGGGGATGACTCGTCTCTGTTCTACAATGTGTAGCATGTCAGCTGGTAAAGGGGTGACTCAGAGGCTGGGGCTAGAACCTTCTGAAGTTTTGTTCACTCATGAGTTGGGCACCTGGACTGGTGTGACACAAAAACTAGGAACCTGGAATGCCTCATGCGGCCTCCGTGTGGCTTGGCTTCCTCACAGCATGGTGGCCTTAGGGTAGTCAGATCATTTATATGGTGGCTCAGGGTTCCAAGCCTGAATGCTCCAGCCAGCATGGTTAAGAGATCACGTGGTGTCACTTCTGCTTACTCTATTGGCTGAAGTTGTCATAAGCCTACCCAGATTCGAAGGGAGTGGAAATAGACCCCAGTTCTCCATGGGAGGAGTGTCAAAGAATTTTGGGGTCATATTTCAGAACTGCCACAGTGTTTATGTCTTTTGACCCAGTGATTTCACTTCTAGGAATTTATCTTAACAAAATAATTCAAAATGTAGACCAAGCTTTATGCACATATATATATATATATATATATATCAGTATAATTTATAATAATGAAGTATTAGAAATAAACTTAATGACTAACAGTAGGAAAATGAACAAATGTTGGTAAATCACTAAGATGTTGAATGTTCATTAAAATAGTGTTAGAGTTTTTTAATGCATAGGAAAATGTTCATATTTTTCCTTTCTGAGAGTTGCAAACTGTCATTACTGGAGTCCCACCATCTCTCCCATTTTGCTCTTGCTGTGCCTGATGTGCATTTGCCAGTGAGTTGATGAGGTTGGTTCTAAATGAGCAGATGTGTCTAGTCTCACCAGAGGCATATCTGGAACCTGCCTGCCCAAAATCTGTAGCTTCCAACCAGAGTTAACAGGCTACTGTCACTTCTTGTCTAGCCCCCACCTAAGACAGACAGCTGCAGACTTTGGCTCCAGTGAATATCCAAGTTGTCCTCGTCTCAGGTGCCCTCTGATATCCTATCATATTGTTCTCTTTCCCAAGGCCAAGGTCTCTTGGAACCCATTAATAAATTTAACAGATCATAATATCTTAGACTCATAATACAGTAGCCAAAGATATAGTTTTCTCATAATCTATATAATATACTACTCTTTAAAAAAGACCACAAACATGTTTTTATTTTTAGAATAAAAATATTGTTACTTTTTTCATTTCTTTTTTTTTTAATCACTATACTAATGTTTGAGGAAGGATCTCAAACATTTTATCAGTCAATATATTCATTAGGCAACATTTGAAATAAACTGGTACCCAAACTACATATTATTATTGATATTCTTTTTGTAACAGTTTCCTGGTCTGAATTACTCCTGATAGTGCTCTAACGTTAATATTCAATTCTCTGGGATAATTTTAATAACTATTTAAGTAATCAAAACTATATGTATTTTGGCCGGGCGCAGTGGCTCACGCCTGTAATCCTAGCTCTCTGGGAGGCCAAGGCGGGCGGATTGTTTGAGCTCAGGAGTTCGAGACCAGCCTGAGCAAG
>NW_012137303.1:6964972-7000473 GCF_000956105.1 Propithecus coquereli
GGTGAGCCTCTGTCTAAAAAAAAAAAAAAAAATATGTATTTTGTTTTAAATCACATAGAATGAATAACACTGGGCTTTTTAGCTTTTCGCAAAATTGTCCTCTGTGTAAATTACCAGCATCTACTTCCTTACTTTCTGGTTTGTTTGATATTGTATGAGCAGAGGATTAGGGGGAGGGACAAAGTATAGTTTGAGACAGAAATGGAAATGATTTGTGATGCAAACTCTGACTAATATGGTTAGATCATTTGATCCTCTTAAAGGATTTTCAAATCGGGGAAGATTTTACTCTCCATTCTAACCCAATTTCTACTAGGAAATTGTTTATAAACTCAAACAAAGTGTCATCTGGGCCACTGGCAAATATTCTAGTCTCTTTGGGGACAGGAAAAGATTGCATGGCAGGATTGCTACTTTTTTTTTTTTTATTTCAGCATATTATAGGGGTACAGATGTTTAGGTTACGTATGTTGCCCTTGCCCCCCCCACCCCCAAGTCCAAGTTTCAAATATGTCCATCCTTTGGGTGGTGCGCATTGCACTCTTTGTGTATGCATATACCTGTCCCCTCCTCCCTCCTCCCCCCAGGATTGCTACTTTTGTGTTAGCCTGGCCATGAGACTTACTTTGGCCAATAAATTGTGAGTGAAAGTAAAAAACGTATCACTTCTGGGTAAAGCTTTAGGAACCAAGGTGTGCTTTGCCATACTCTATTTATCTGCTGGGTTGAAATGGAGTCTATTTCAACTGCCTAGATGAGCACAGTCTTCCCAACTTGCTTTGGACACGTAGTAGGATGAAGGAAAACACTTATTAAACTATTGATGTTTTGGTTGTTTGGTACTGGATCACGATCTAGCCAATCATCAGTAAAGTAGGTAGCTAGCTAGACGATGGACAAGTATGTATGTAGGTAGACAGATATGCAGACAGGGAGATGGAGATTCAGATGTATTGGTAGTAGTTTTTCATGGGTAGGGCTATAGGTCTAGAAATCATGACTCCAAAATCTTACTATAACATTGATTAATTAGCCGACTGGTCACTGTCTTCCATTGCAATTCATTTGAGTCTCCCTACCCTGAATTTATCTTTTGATCCTGTCACTCTTTACATAAAGTTTTCACAAAATATTTTCAAGTAAAGAAAAAAGGCAATTAAAATGCAGGATATATAATATAACTCAATTTTTACAAGGAAAAAATTATATATTTTTAGAGAAATGTCTGGACTACCAAAATATGAACTGTGGTAGGAATACAGGTGATTTTTATTTTCTTTCTGTATATTGATATTCTATTTTTTTTAAATATACACATGTCATAAACATCTATCACTTTTGTTCTGATCGGTGTCCCTTCCTTTGGGTAAGTGCCCTGCCTGCCTTCAGTCCATGTGATTCTGGATGTCCTGTGAACTAGGAGGATTCCCTCCTTCTCTTCTACCTTCCCAACCCCACCCGACATAAAAGTGAGTATCTATCTAGCTAAGCCTTGTGAATCAGGCACTTTTCTGGAATCTGAACCTTGATACAGATACATAGAGATGGGTGGTGGTTGGAATCAAATCTGTTTGGCAGAGCCTTGAGAGATCCCTGGAATTTCCCTGGTTTCTGTCTTTCTTGAGGCTTTAGGAGTTTCTTTGATTTCAGGATCACCCAGTGTCTTTTGTTTGTTTTATCTTTGGTTTAAGTTAGCCTAAATTAACTTCAGGGTGTTCAACAAAAGTATCTTTATGGACATAATATGTATGACTTGTTTAGTTAAAAGATTAACAAAATAAAACACAAAGAATTAACTCATTCTGGCCTCTTATCTAGGAAGAGTTAAATCATGGAAAATTTTTAGGCTTTTTATACTTGCTTTTTTCAAGGTGGTGGTGATTATTACCACGCCTCTTTTAACAGTGAACAAAAGACTTATAACTAGCTAGTGCTGGGTGTATGTTTATGTGTAGCCATAGTGTTATGTGATCGTTGGAACTTAAGCTGGGAGTGTGTGTGTGAGTAAAGGTTGTACGGGTATGGGTGTGTGGCAGTGACAGTATTGGGTCAACACTCTGCATTCTAGCTCTCCACCTGCTATTTCCCCACACCTTCTTATTATAGTACATGTACCTGTTACTTCTGTCTCCTTCCGTGTGGTGACTTGGACTGTCCCAAGTAAGA
Organism: Propithecus coquereli; assembly: GCF_000956105.1. NCBI lineage: Eukaryota > Metazoa > Chordata > Mammalia > Primates > Indriidae > Propithecus > Propithecus coquereli. The sequence goes on from NW_012137303.1 coordinate 6,967,139, forward strand.
GACCACCCCTCCCAACAATTCAGTTCAATGTTCTCCAGCCTCCAGATCTTTCTACATAATAGCTACTGCAGGAGCAGCATCCCCTCTCTCATTCCCCATTCAATAAATATTTGCTGAGCAATTATCACGTGCTAATAGATGCTCTAGGTGTGGGGGATCCAAAGCAATTAAGATAAGACCTTGTCTCTAAGGAGCTTGTAGGCCGACAAGGACCACGGAAACCATGCCTGGACCCCTTAGGAAACCAACCAACCAGCAGGACGCTGGACACTCCCTCCTGAAACCTGAAGCCCACTCTTCCACCACCACCAACTTCCACAGAACAAGAGTATGGTGGTTGTTAGCGCCATCCCCAGTACTTCTGATTCTTCTCCTTTACAGCACATGGTGGAATTGCACTTCCTTCCCCTTTGAAATTAGGTGTAGCCACGTGACCTCTTTGACCAATAAGATGTGAGTGGAAGCAACATATGTCACTTCTGAGGAAATGTCTTTCTGAGCAAGTGTATGATTTGCCATGTTAGTGACTGGCCGTGTTTCAGATGGTGAGGCCCTACTAACTTGAGTTCCTTGATAAAGATGACATGGAATAGGGCTCCCCTCCCTACACCAACCCAAGATGGTCAATAGTATAAACATAAAAAAATCTTCGTTGTTTTAAGCCACTGAAATTTGGGAGTGTGTCTTACCTCAGCATAACTGAGTCTTTTCTGACAGATACAGGGGACATCTCCCAGACCTGGCAGGACTTCTAGTGGACCTGGATCAGGCTATCTAGTCTGACTTAGGGTTGGTAGTCCTGGGTGACCTGTGACACTAAATGAACAAAGACAGCACTGAACCTAGTTTAAACGGAATTAGAAGGACTAGTTCTTTCAAGATCCAAGTAATTTCTTCCTAGTCTCAAGGGGGCTGCCTCACCATGCCATGAAAGTCTTTGAACTAGTAAAACCTGAGGGCAGACCTACGTGGCAACAGTAAGTTCATACAGGGCAAAGGGAAAGGGAAACCCCTGAGAACCAGGCTTAGCATTGTCTGTAACAAAACAGCCCTGGGAGATGGTGGGCATTTCACGTCTCTGATCTTGAAATCTCGGCTTCCCACTTAACCCTGCATTCCAAATCAATTGCTGTAGCCACTTCTGACATGTATTTCAATAGAAAAAAATGTTGCAAACATTACTGGAAGCTAAGAAAATGCAAAGTAAAATAGCACAATGATCTCGCTAAGTTGCCTAGGCTGGTCTTGAACTCCTAAGCTCAAGGGATCCTCCTGCCTCAGCCTTCCAAGTATCTGAGACTACAGGCTCACATCACTGTGCCCAGCTTAATTTGGCAAGATATTTTAAATGTCCTGTGTTGGTAAGGGTATTGGAAGTGTTAATATAAATTGCTATAACCTTCCTGCAGACTGATAAGGTAGTATAAAACCATAACCTTAAAAATATGTATGCTTGTTAGCCCCTTCTTCCATGGTAATCAGATTTTTAGCCAGGCTACCCAGAATAAAAAGATTATATTGCCAGCTTCTCTTGCAGCTAGGAATGGGTATCTGAAAAAGTTCTGGCCACTGGGAGGAGAGCAGAAGTGACATGTATAACCTCAGGGTTGAGTCCTGAAAGGGCAAGGGTGTGGTCTTTTGTTTCTCCCTTTTCCTGTCCTGCTGTCTGGAATACGATGTGATGATAGATTAGAGGGACAAGAGCAATATATCTAGAAATGGCAGACCCATGAGATAAAAAGAACCTGGGTCCATGACACCATGGGATCACCATACTAGCTCTTTTTCTCAGATATAAATATACTTTAATGCTATTTAAGCCACTGCCTGTCATACATGTAGCCCAAAATACCCTAACTAATGCACCAGAATCTCTACCTTTGAAGGGTTACTGTAAGTTAGTAATTGAGGATATGTGCAAAGATTAAGGTAACAATGAAATTTATCACAGATCTTTCTACATACATGAAAGTTGGAAATAAACGAAATAGTAGTTTGTTTAAAGAAATTATGGCTTATCTATACAGCAGAATACCATAAGGCCATTCAAAATTATTCCAAAGAACACGATTTATTGTTATAGAAAGACATAGATTTTTTAAAAATGTGCATATAACATAAGAAAGTGAATACCAGTGTGTACGATTTCACCTTTCCCCTCTCTCCACCGACAAAAGAGAATTATTCTAACTCTACCCACTAGGTTTCTCCATCTCCCTCATCTTCTGTGGAAGAACCTACCTTGCCAGAGGAACTCCTTTGGGTTTTTGTGATAAGAATTGAGAGGAAGGCCGGGCGCGGTGGCTCACGCCTGTAATCCTAGCACTCTGGGAGGCCGAGGCGGGTGGATCACTCAAGGTCAGGAGTTCGAGACCAGCCTGAGCAAGAGCGAGACCCCGTCTCTACTGAAAAATAGAAAGAAATGATCTGGACAACTAAAAAATATATATATATAAAAATTACCCAGGCATGGTGGCGCATGCCTGTAGTCCCAGCTACTCGGGAGGCTGAGGCAGGAGGATTGCTTGAGCCCAGGAGTTTGAGGTTGCTATGAGCTAGGCTGACGCCACGGCACTCACTCTAGCCCGGGCAACAAAGCGAGACTCTGTCTCAAAAAAAAAAAAAAAAAAAAAAAAAATTGAGAGGAAATACCAAGGGGAAGAAAGATAAGAGGCACCTTGGATAGGGTTGGGGGAGGATATTGAAAACTGAGCTGTTCTATGTGGGACAGTGGGTGGGAGAGGAAAAGAGGATTTTAAAAGCATGCCTGTGGATCGCATGTCTCTTCAAGGTGTTTGGACTGAGTGGTTTCTGTCTACCACACTAGGGAGGTATTGAATCATGGTCTCTCTATCACACACATAGAAAGGGTTCCTGATGGCCGGGCATGGTGGCTTACACCTGTAATCCCAGCACTTTGGGAGGCCAAGGTGGGAGGATTGCTTGAGGCCAGGATTTGAGAGCAGCCAGGGCAACCTAGCAAAACCCTGTCTCTACAAAAAAATACATAAATACATAAATAAGTAAAAGAGGGGGAAAATAGGGGTCTTGAGGATACATACCAAAGACCCAGGGCTTTTTCTCTGGATGAGTAGAATTCTGTTTTCTGCTTTTGGATTTTCTGACAGTACTTCTCCATTGGCAATTAAAAAACAAATGCTAAAATTTATTTTTTTAAAATGATCACTGAGCTTTATTCATCATTACAAAAACTTGGAAACAGCCAAGATACCCTTTAATAGGTGAATGGATAAATAAACTGTGGTACATCCAGACAGCATTGTTCAGTGCTAAAAAGAAACACACTATCAGGCCATGAAAGATATGGAGGAAATGTGGATGCATATCACTGAGTGAAAGCAGCCAACTTGAAAAGGCTACATACTGAATGATTCCAACTTCGTGAAATTTTGGAGAAGTCAAAACTATGCAGACAATAAATAAAAAGATCAGTGGTCTCCAAGGGTGAGGGGGAGGGAGGGATGAACAGGTGGAGCATAGAGTGTTTTTAGGGCAGTGAAACTATTCTGTATGATACTATAACGGTGGACATATGTTACAGGTGCTGGGCAGAGGATGCATGGGCCTGAGTGGCAAGGTTCTAACAAGGAGCAGCAGGAGTCTAACTGGGTCTGCAGTCATCTAGTCCAGGATTCCACGAGGCTGGAAAATTTCCCAGATGGAAAAGGCCATTGTCTTAGTGGCCATCTGAAGACACCTACAGTTGACCCTTGAACAACACAAGGGTTAGGGAGGCCGACTCCCCACTCCCATGTAGTTGAAAATCTGCATGTAACTTTTTTTTTTTTTTTTTCTGAGACAGAGTGTCACTCTTTTTGCCCAGGCTAGAGTGCCGTGGCGTCAGCCTAGCTCACAGCAACCTCAAACTTCCTGGGCTCAAGGGATCCTCCTGCCTCAGCCTCCCGAGTAGCTGGGACTACAGGCATGCGCCACCATGCCCGGCTAATTTTTTCTATATATTTTTAGTTGTCCAATTAATTTCTTTCTATTTTTAGTAGAGACGGGGTCTCGCTCTTGCTCAGGCTGGTTTCGAACTCCTGAGCTCAAACAATCCTCCCACCTCGGCCTCCCAGAGTGCCAGGATTACAGGCGTGAGCCACCACACCCGGCCTGCATGTAACTTTTGACTTCCTAAAAACTTAACTACTTATAGCCTACTGTTAAGTGGAAGCCTTACTGATAACATAAATAGTTGACTAACATATTTTGTATGCTATATGTGTTATATACTGTATTCTTACAAGCATGGGGTCCTTGGCAACTGTACTGGTCACAAGTCTATGAAGCTAGTCCTGCTTTTAAAGATTTCCAAGAGTCTTTGAGACTTCTTGAAGACAGAAGGGCCAATGCAGGGTTGAACTGTAACAATAACTGCTCCAGTTTTTAATCTTTCTGGTGCTATTAGATATTTCCTCACAGATTATAAAAATTGCCCTTGGGATTCCCCTAGCTACCAATTCCTTTCTCCCATTTTCTTTATGGCCAAACCTCTTATCAGACTAGGCTATAATTGCTATCTCAACCGTTATTCTCGTTAGACATTCATCAACATTTTTAAATTGAATTTTATCCCCCACAAATCTGCCAAATCTTTTGAGTAGGGGTCATTTTTATGGGGTAGGGGTACTTCTAATTACAAGTAACAAATAATCTGGCACACGGTGGCTTCAACAAACAAGAGTTTACTTACTTTTATCACATTCCAAGAGGTCTGGGGGATAAACAACTGTGCGTGTTGGTTCAGCAAATCAATAATGTCAAAGCCAACATTATGCTTTTATGGTACATGGTCATAAGATGTCGCCCACTTCCGCCCTGCCCATCTCCTAGAATCAAGGCTAGAAGAAGAGAGAAAGGCCATATTTATATTCCACTTACTAGAGTTATGAAACAAACAAACCACCCAAAAGCTAAGTGGCACAAACAACCATATTATTATGTTCACAGATTCTGTGGCACGGGAATTTGTGCAGAGCACAGTGGGGAAAGGTTGTCTCTGCTCTCCAGTGTCTGGGGTCTCAGGTAGGAAGATTTGAGGGCTGAGGGTGATTCAACGTCTGAGACTGCAGTCATTGAGAGATGTCCTCACTCACATGTCTGGTAGTTGATGCAGACTGTTGGCTGGGACTTTCACTGGGCTGTCATCCCGAACATCTATTCACGGCCTCTTCCTGTGGTCTCTTGGCATGGGCTAATGCGGGCTTCCTCACGAAATGGCTGCTAGCTTCCAGAATTAAGTATCTCAAAAGAACAAGGTGGACATGCATGGCATTGTTATAATCTAGCCTCAGATGTCACATAGTGTCGCTTCCACTACACTTTATTGGCTAAGACAATCATAAAGCTCACTCCAGGATCAAGGAAGGAAGAGGAAAGAGGACACTGCCCCAACCTCCTATGGGAAGGAGATTTAAGATTGCACTGTAACAAGTGGACATGGGGTGGGAGATATTGCTATGGCCATCTCTGAAAAACACGAACTGCTACAAACTCTTGGATTAAGAAATCAACACTTTCCCAGAAACCACTCAGCAAATTTACACTTATATTTCATTGAACACATCTATGTCACATGCACCCTTAGTTGCTAAGAACAGTGAGGAAGGGAGTACAGCATTTGACTTTCCCGTTTACTTAGTGGGAAATGGTGAGGGGGGGAAAGGGAAGAATGATTGTTAGGCCACAATGAACACTCCCAGTCCACTGCTGAATTCAACTACTCCCTCCTCTTGGCTGTATGTTCTCCATACATGCTTCTATTTAGCTTCGATAAAATTTTATTGCATTTATTTATTTGTTTCTTTTTGCCAGATTCCAAGCCCTTTATAGGCAGGGACTGTGAATTATTTGTCTTAGGATCTCCCAGGTCTGTTGCTATGCCTGGTGCAGAGGAACATTTAATAAAACACTTATTGAATAAATGACAGGTAAGGTTCTAGAATTTTCTGAGTGGAATAGCTTCTGGTCTCCAATGTTTTAGGGTCCAAGATTATATGTAATTTTGGTGGAAAGACAGAAAGAAGTCCACGTTTAATAACGTCAATGGCTAAATTGCCTGGTGATCTATAGATAGCAAAGGTCTAGAAGACACTTATGAGTAATAACAACTTACTTTTTTTAGATAAGGTGGTTTTATTAACATCATCCTATTTGTTCCTCATAATCACCTTGAACGTTCAGAAGGGTTGGAGCTCAGCTCACTGGAAAAGAAAAATAAAAGCAACCAAAACAACAAAACAAACAAAAAGTAAAGTAATAAACCAAGTAAAGAAAAAAAAAAAAATATTTTTTTTAAAAAAAGACAAAAAATTTTTAAAAGAAAGTTCAGAAGGGCAGATATTAGCATTCTCTCTTTGTAAAAGGAACACAGACTAGGTTAAGTGACTTGCTCAAGCTAATATGCTAAGGGAAACATGGTGATCACTTTCTAAATTAACCACACGAACAGTGTAAGTCAGAAAGTCTACGTGATGCAATCAAAGCACTTAGTGTCTGGTTGTAGTCTGCTCTAATTACGGGTGCTGTTTCTGAAAATAACCATGAGGTCTGAAATTACAAGTTTACACACACACTGTATATAGGCGTTAGGATACACACACACTGTATATAGGCATAAGGATACACACACACATATACATACACATGTATACACACACATATATAGAAATCGAGTACCATTTACCTTGAAGTTATATGATAGGATTATGTGAAATGATATTCTAGAGAAATAGCTATTATTTTCCTCGAACATAATTTTTCTCAAAAGTTAGGGTAGAGAGATGTCTAATTGGGTTTTATCTAATTCTTAAATGCCTGGCTTGGAACCTGGGCAGTAATAGAGACATGTAAGAACATTAGTCTTTCTCATGAGAAGGAGCAGGAAAGAGGCCAGGCGCGGTGGCTCACGCCTGTAATCCTAGAACTCTGGGAGGCCAACGTGGGAAGATCTCTTGAGCTCGGGAGTTCGAGGCCAGCCTGAACTACAGAGAGACCCTGTCTGTACTAAAAATAGAAAATAGAAAAAATTAGCCAGCTGTGGTGGCGTGGGCCCATAGTAGCAGCTACTTGGGAACCTGAGGCAGGAGGATCACTTGAGCCCAGGAGTTTGAGGTTACTGTGAGCTAGGCTGACGCCACTGCACTCTAGCTGGGGCAACACAGCGAGATCCCGTCTCAAAAGGAAAAAAGAAAAATTTTCAGCTCCATATGTGGCTCAAAAAAAAAAAAAAAAAGAAAAGAGAAGAAGGAAAGAATTGGGAAGCATTTCTCAGCACCACCAAGTCTTTGCTAAGGTAGTAGGGAGAGTCCTATGGAGAGGAGAATCACATTGTGTATGTTCAAACAAGCGCTCTGGAAGTAGAGGAACGAGAATGATGGTTACCAGAAGAACGTGTCTGGGTTAATTATGAAGGAAATGACAGGTACCTAATACCAAGTAATTCAGTATTCCTTACATGCTGTTTAAAGAACAAATGCTTTAAAGGTATAGAATGAGTCATTACCATTTCAAACAAGTCATTTAGGTCTTTACCATTTCAACCCAATAATTAATGGCCAACGTTGTGCTAAGGTTGATAGCTCTGTACATTTCTTCTAGAGTGTTTACCTTAGTTTTCCTGTGTTAGAGTATATTATATATATACTCTAACTATATATTGTACATATATTCTAACTGCTCTAAGACTGTGGACTGCTGGAGAAAAAAGGACTACAACTTATTTACTTTGTGTCTCGCAGAGGCCTAGCACAGGGCTTTGTACTTATTAGTAGCTTAATAAATGTTATTTGAATTGAATAGCACTGTGCAGAGGCTGCTAAGGGCAGGTAACAGAGAGCAGGTCCTTGACTTAATTAAGTTCAATCAATATATCATAAAATTCCCAGGGAAATTCGATTGCAAGTCAAGACCATAAAGCTAGGAACAGTGTCTAGAACAGCCAGGATTATTGCCTATCATTTTTGTCATTCAAAAGAATTTGACCCCCATACGCTAATGCCTGCAAGAGTATAAAGAGGACCAGACTGGGAATATAAGAGAGGGAATTCTATAGTGCTTGAAATGCATTTTTAAGAATCATCCATATCTTGGCAGCTTTTTAGAAGTAGCAATATCCAAGAAAAAAGTATATTCCCTCTAGAGTTTCCCACCTGACCAGATTTTTGATATGGCATAAAACATAAGTACCTAGAAGTCAGATATATCACGTGCAGAATGTCTTTATGCCTCTGACTGATGCTTGTTACAATGTTGCGTGACAACGCTGATAAGGGTGAGTGAACCTTGAACTGGCTGGCAAGTGAAAAATGACTTTTAGTTTCGTGACAGCCCAGGAAAGACAGCAGTCTCAGACTTCTGTCTTCTTCCTTATTCAATTATCATGATCCCTGACACCTGAATATTAGGTCAACGTTTTAAACTCTGTTTAGCTAGAACCACCTTCTGTTATGGTGCAGCTCAGTCGATGACAGATCAAACTATCATCCTTTCGGTTGTGCTATTTGTCATGGTTTCAACTCTCACCTGTGAAAGTAAACTCCCAGATCTTCATCTCCAGCCTAGACCTCTTGTCTGAGCTCAGTCCCACTCCTTTAAGTCATTGAAAATTTATTTATTGAGAATCTACTAGGTGCCAGGTAGTATATTTGATGCTGGAGATATAATAAGACACAGCCTCACCCCTTAAGCTGCTCACGGACTGTCAGGGAAGACAGAAAAGTAGAGCTGTACTCATGATATAGGGTTATCACTTCTAGGACAAAGGTATAACCAGAGGATTCTGGAAGCACCAGACTTGAGGGTGGAGGTGGGGGAAACTGCCCATAGGAGATGACTCTCAAGTGGTCATTTCCACTTACTTAAAATTCAACATGTCAAATAAAGAACTCACAATTTCCTCTCTAAAACCCTCATTGCGTCCTAATTTTTCTGTTGCTGTAAATAGCACTACTATTTTCCCAGTGATTCATGCTCAAAACCTGATATTTGTATTTTTTTTTCCATCCTCTTGCAGTGGTCCCCAACCTTTTTGGCACCAGGGACCGGTTTCATGGAAGACAATTTTTCCACAGACCGAGGATGGAGGGATGGGGCGTTGTGGGGTGTTGTGGGGGGTTGGGGGGAGCTCAGGCAGCGATGCACAGCCCCTTTCCTAACGGGCCATGGACTGTACTGGGCCTCAGTCCAGGGGTTGGGGACACAGCTAGAGCCATTCAGCCATTAAGTCCTGTCAGTTCTTCCCTTGCTTTCCAGGTCCCTCAAGCCCTGGTCATAATAATGCCCGGAGACTTTGTTTGAATTGAATAGCTCTGTGCAGAGGCTGCTAAGGCAGCTAACAGATAACAATTCCTGGCACTTAGGATTGTCAAAGTTCAAAAAACAGAACAACCTAACCAGCTAAGGCCACGGCCTAGTCCACGCCTCCGTCAGCTCTCGTAGGGATTACTGAAGTAGCCTCCTCGCCAGGTTCAGGCTCCAGGCCTGACAGCCGTGGTCTATCCTGCGTATTGCTACCACCAATTTATTTGTCTGGAGTCTGTCTAGCTTGACCATGTGGCTTTACAAATGAAAAGGGTGGGAGAAATAAAATATCCAATAAACCTGTGAAACTAGTATGCACTAAATACGAATGAGCAAGAGAATAGGAAATACAGTCGCCCCTCAGTATCCTTGGGGGATTGGATCCAGGACCCCCATGGATATCAAAATTCAAAGTATTTGCATATAATCTACGCACATCCTCCTGTATACTTTAAATCATCTCTAGACTACTTATAATACCTAATGCAATGTAGATGCTATGTAAATAGTTGTATAGTTTAGGGCATAATGACAACATAAAAAGGTCTATACGTGTTCAATACAGACACAACCATCCTAGCCCTAACTACAGTTTTTATCTGCAGTTGGCTGAATCTGTGAATGCAGAGCCCACAGACGCAGGGTGGCTGTACCTAGCAATTCAGCAGGAAGGGCAACAGGAAAGCGTTAAGGATGACGTGAAAGACAGGAGCCAAGGTACAGGGCAAGGTAATTATATTAGCGTCCTGTGGCTGTTGCAACAAATTACCACAAACCTGGTGGCTTAAAGCAACAGAATCTGTTCTCGCACAATTCTGGAGGCCATAAATCCAAAATCATTATAGCTGGGCCAAAATCAAGGTGTTAGCGGGGCTGCACTCACTGTCTCCAGAGGCTCTGTGGGAGAATCTGTTCTTTGCCTCTTCCAGCGTCTGGTGGTTGCTGGTGTTCCAATCTCTGCCTCATGGTCACACTGCCTTCTTTTCTATCTACGTTCTCCCCCTGCTTCCCTCTTAGAAGGACATGTGTGATTGCATTTAGAATCCACCCAGATAAGCCAGGATAATGTCCCCATGTCACGATACTTAATCACAGTGGCAAAGCCCTTTTTTGAATATAAAGTCACATTTACAGGTTCCAGAGATTAGGATGTGGAAATCTTTGGGAGGCAGGTGGCCCATTATTCAGCCAACCATGGTAATAAAGTAAATTTGAGATCATGACCAAGGCCTATAAACCTGATCTCACGGTTACCTTAGAACTAGAGCTGGGTTTTGGAGACATGGATGAGGCACAGGACATTTCTTTGCAGGGAACCAGCATGAGCAAAGGCCCAGGGGCAGCGGTGAGGATGCAGAGAGGAGAACAGGGACTAGGCCACTAGATTGGGAATGCTATAGGTGACATTTTGTTGTAGTTGGAGATCAGGCTGGCTACATAATTAAAGAGGGATGAAATAATGGAAGAGTATGATCAGTTGCAAGCAGACGGGAGTGGCTAGCTCGGAGATAGCGAGTGTATGGGAGGCTTGGCAGACTCAGTAAATACTTCATATTTCACTTAGAGAGAGATGGAAGTTGTTGGAGGGTTCTGAGCAGAGGAGAGATATGCTACAACTTACATTTTTCAAACATCACTCTGGCTGTTGACTTAAGAATAGACTATATAGGAAGACAAGGATAATAGCAGAGAGACCAATTAGGAAACCGTTGCAATAATCCTCCATACGGGAGGACAGTGATTTGACCCAAGGGAGTTGAGTGGCCAGAATGGAAATGCAGAGAAGTAGTCAGAATCTGGGTAGATTTTTAAGAGGAGCTGATAGGATTTGCTGGCCAATCAGAAGTGAGATGTGAGAGAGGAGTCAAAGATGATCCCAAGGTTTTTTTTTTTTTTAAACCTAAACAACCAGAAGAATTGAGTTTCAACATACCAAATGGGAACAGACTGTGAAGGAGAAACCAGAATCTGGTTTGGATGTGTTATGTTTGAGACGCCTAGTAGACATCCAAGTGGAAATGTTGAAGAGAGGGAGCGGGATATGAGTTTGGGGTCCAAGAAAGAGGCTGGGGCATCTGGTTACCAGGAAGGTGAGGTGTTGTCAGGGCACAGAAGACTGGACTTAATGGCCACCGGAATAAAGCAATGCTCAGGAAATCTGTGATGCTACAGAAGATGAGGTCTGCAGACCCAGGGCATGCCAGTGTTCAAAGATCGGGACAACCAGGAACCAGCTAAGGAGTTGGAGGAGCAGGCAGGGAAATAGGAGGAACTGGGACAAGGTGATGTCCAGAGGTCAAGGGAAGCAAGTTTTTCAAGAAGGAAGGTGTGATGGAGTCATCAGATGCCGTAGCTAGACAGAACCAGATGTCTGTTTTGTTACCTCTTCTGCTGCATGCCGGGCATGTAGTAGATGCTACACGAATATTTGCTGAATGAATGAACAAATGAGGTGAAGCTTGTGCCTTTGTTAGCCTAATAAAGGGGTAATTTTCCCATTTTTGAGATGGAGCTAGAGCAGATATATTGATTCAGATGAGAAAGTCTTAGAGCCTCAAACTCACCAAGACAAAAAAAAAAAAAAAATCCAAAAACCACAAGGTGCTTTAACAGCAACACTGTCTCTCCAAAGTACCAGTGAGTGAAACACAGGAAAGTTAAGTTTCTGTTTCCCAGTTCTCAAGCGGGGACCATAGGTGGTGACTGGCAGAGAGGACTAGGAGAGATTCTCAAAAGCCTAAGTGTGTTCTTTGTGTCTGGTAAGAGGAGAGACAGCACTTCCCCTAAAAGATCCCGACAGCAGGGATAAGGGATTGTCCAGTTATTTTTGGCTGCCTAGAGCCACCACCCTGCTTGTCCCCAGAGGAGACGACTCCTTTGTGACTGGCCAAAGGTCAGGTAGACACCAGGTTGATGAGTCACGGCGGGAGTGGCCATACCCTCAGAGGCTGGGGCGTCTTGGGCAAAGGGAACTCTTTATCTAAAACAGCGCTATCGGCTGGGCACGGTGGCTCACGCCTATAATCCTAGCACTCTGGGAGGCCAAGGCGGGAGGATCGCTTGAGGTCAGGAGTTCGAGACCAGCCTGAGCAAGAGCGAGACCCCATCTCTACTAAAAATAGAAATTAGCCAGACAATTAAAAATACATAGAAAAAATTAGCCCGGCATGGTGGCATGTGCCTGTAGTCCCAGCTACTTGGGAGGCTAAGGCAGGAGGATCGCTTAAGCACAGGAGCTCGAGGTTGCTGTGAGCTAGGCTGACACCATGGCACTGTAGCCCTGGCAACAGAGTGAGACTCTGTCTCAAAATAAATAAATAAATAAATAAAACAGCACTATCTCATAGAAATACTATAACGAGAGCCACATATAGAATTTAAAAATTTTTAGTAATCACATTAAACAAGTAAAAAAAAACCAGTGGAATTCATTTTAATAGCATATTTTATTTAGCCCAAAATATCCCAAATATGATCATTTCAACATGTAATTAACATATAAAATGGCTAAAGAGACATTTCATGTTCGTTTTCTTTTTGTAACAAGTTTTGAACTTCAGCGTGTATTTTAAGCTCTGCACATCTCAATTCGGATCCGCTACATTTCAAGGGCTCAGGAACCACACGTGAGTAGGGCAAAAACTTGCCTTTGCAAGCCGAACACACACAGACATTTCTGATGTGGCGTTGGTGCCTAAATTCAAAGCTACTTCCACCAGCTTTATGGCCAAGGATTGTAGGTATTAGCTTCTTCAGAAGTTTGGAGACCAAAGGAAGAAGGTTCCATCAAGGGTTTGGGCTCCATGGAGAGGAAATCATACAGGCAGTGTCCCTCTCTCTATCTTTCTAGACCACCTTCCCCACAACCAGACCCCTAGTTCTCGTGCCGCCCAGGACCCTCTGTGCTGTAAAGATAACTGAATGTATAAAACAGATCCCAGAGAACCCCGCCATCGCCAGCAGGAAGAGAGCAAACACTGTGTGAGCTTCCACCTTTTCCCAATTTCTTCCCAAGGCTTCACAGCCCTACTGTTGCTTCCTCTTGTCTTGTGCTGGCTGCCCTGTGTCTGGCTAGGTCAATGCTCACACGAGTCCTCTGGGTGAGCTGCAGGCACCTCAGCAGATCGAGGCCTGGATGCATGAACTATGAGCGACTCAATGTGTTCCACATCCTGCAACACTTACATTTTGAACAAATATGCCTGGGGAGAATATTTAATTCAAAGAAATGAATATATAATGGTAGAATTGGGGGGAAGGATGCCCATGAATTAAGGAGAGGTGGTAATTTGGGGCTAACAGGGTCCGCTGGCTCTCAGGTTGGTTAACTCCCTCAGCCCATGTCTCTTCCCTCTTTCTGCAAAAGTTGTTTGAACCCTGCTTGAAGGCTCAGTGCTCCTGAAGCTGGAAACAGAGACCAGTAAGTCAGCACCTCACAGTGGTCCTTCTCTGAACTTGACCTTCTGTTTTAGAAATACAGCCCTTGTTTTTTCCGTAAGACCAAGCCCACTGCTAGTGCTTGACTCTCTCAGCACCATCCCGCTCTACACCCCAGGCTCAGCATCATCCAGTTCCTCTGGGGATGCAGCCCAGCCGGGCAGTGTATTTCAAACTCCACCCCTGCTTCCCTCCCTCAGGTGTGGTTTGGGTTTCTTCTTAATGATAGTAATCGCTCTGTTTACGGGACATCTGTGATGGTGCCAGGCACCGAGCTTGGTGCTTCATACACATTACGTCATTTAATCTTCCCAACAATCTTGCCAAATACATGTTGTTACTCCCATCTTAAAGATGAGGCAATCACAACTCAGAGATGTTAATTAACTAGCTGATGGCCTCACAGCCAGTAAATGATAGAATCAAGATGAAAATCCCCAATTAGTTGAGTCCACAGCACAGATCGAATTCCACTGCCCCAAAGTCTTGCTGCCCCTGGCCAATATCAGGTCTGCCTGGAGTGGATCCAACAAGCTCCAGCTTTCCACCCCACCCTCACATGTGTGTGCCCTGCCTATGTCACTGTGCTTCTGCCCTGGGTCCTGACTTTCACCCTGCCCTGACTCCAGTTACTTTGCTGAGACCCTCATATCTTTCCCTGGCTTTGCCTAGCTCCTCTCCCCAGGGGGCTGAAACTGTTCCTGACAGATGCGGTCTTGTGTTCAGGCGGCCAGACTCTCCTAGACCAAGATCCCCCCTCCTGCGTGACCACATGCATGACCCCTACCTGGAGGTGGTTATGTGTTCTTGCCTTACACCCTGTCAGCCCCACATTTAAATGGCTCAAGCACATGCATGTCAGCCCATGTTGGGACTACTACATATAAAGCCACCATATATGTATAGCGCTTGCACAAAAGCTTATACTTTGCTATGAAACTGATCTGGGAAGTATCCTGTATCCTCTGATCCTCTACTCTTCATTATCCCCGCTACTTTCATGATCTCCCATTGGGCTCTTTAACTCAAAAACTATTCCCAGCTGAGCTTGATTTATGACCTGGTTTTGGATTTGCCATCAAAGATTTGATGTGACTCCCAGCCTCTGCCGTTAGCCTCAGCCCCAGTAACCATTGCCCCGGGTACGACATGCCCTGTCCAGCGACCTACCATAGTGCATGAGATCTGCCCCAGCCATTCTGCCTGACTCCTGCCTGACAGCACAAACAGGGACTGGGCTCCTGCTGGCAGATCTGAACACTGGCACCAGCCCATGTCAGACCCTCGTTTGTGGTTTGGACAGCTGGCTCCTCTCCTTGGGGCCAGATCCCAAACCAAATTAATCCCTCTTGCTTGGTCACTGCCAATTTTTAGCTCATTCTTTCAGTGCTTACCCACCATTGAGACCCCCACATGCCCTGTGGCCAAATCAGCCCAAATTATAGCGTCCATATTCTCCCAACTTTCAGAAAGTCCCTCCCCAAGCAGCAGTGCTCTGTTCTTGCCTCAGTGCTCCCTTTCTCCAGGGCTGGAGGCTGCGTGGGGTGCCTGGCTTTCCCCTACCACACTGCCCACACTGCTGTGGGTCCGCCTGCATATGGACCTCGCTGACACCAACTGCCTGCCTGGATCGCTGCCGACTGCCTCCCCCCAAGGAGTGCTGCCAACCGGCCAGACATCCACCCAGGCCCGTCCAACTCTGCCCCCTGACACTCACCGCCTTGTAACTCCATTGCCCAATCATGTGTTCCATGAGGTGGTCTGCCTGGTGCCTGGCTGTTCCTCATCTGGCCTCTCTCCCTGGCTCTGATGTTCAAAATGTAATGTGCTCCGATGGGAATGAAGGACTGCTTGTAGTTCAGAAAACACGGGGTGTACCTGTGGCCCTTCTCATGTATCTCACAACTTAATCCCCCTCCCCTGTGCACACACTGGTTTGTATTGATGTCTAGAGGCTTCTCTGTGTAAGTCATCATCTCCTCAACTGGGTCTCGGGCTACTTTGGGGTGATTACTATGTCTTATCCTGAATCAATTTAATACATACTGAATCCTTATTATGTCCTTTGCCCTGTGCTAGATCCGAGGGTGGGTAGGGTGCAGCACACACATAGTATTACAAATCAAAGAGAGCCTTATATACATAGAGAGGCCATATGATTGATTATTCCAATTGGGAGACTTCGGGGAGTGCAAGGAGTCCTAAATAATTACTTGATCTTAAGCAAGTGTAAACCAGGACTATCATGGGAAACTGGGAAGTGTGGTTATTTGATCTTAAGCAAGTGTAAACCAGGACTATCATGGGAAACTGGGAAGTGTGGTTATTTTTCTTATGTACTGTCTAGCCCTGACAGGGCCTGCACACTGAGCACACTCACATGCAGGGTCTGGCTGGTGGCAGTGCCAGGTACGGAACCTCCATCTCCCCCCTCCCAGCTCTTGCTGTTTCTGTTGTCTTTCATTTGAATCTTTGTCCTTTAGAAATTTGTAATCTAGTTAGCAAATCTACAAGAATCAGGGGAAAACACAGGACAGTGTAGGATGAACTGCCAAGGAAATGATACGGGCAATTTTCAAACTGTGTTCTATAGCACCCCAGGGTTCCTCGGACTATCCACAGAGATGCACAGGCTGCCACACCTTGCAGCTACCAGAACCCTTCTTCTTGTGTCTGCTTTCTATACTGGCTTCTGTAGAACTTTTGTCCACGATAGTCTTATGGCTTTGAAGACGTGAAAGCTTTGTGGTAGACAATGAGTAGAATGGAGGGTCACGGAAGGGAGGGACTGTTCTGGTGTTGGTAGGCTTTCAGAAGCTGTGGTACTTAGGTTGGCCCTTAAAAGATGGGTGGAATTTAGATACTTCTAATGTACTTCCAACCGCATCTAACTCGATACTGTGTTCAAGGTTGTTGCTTCACGGAGACTAGTTGACTTTTTTGGCCCTCATGTACACGTAAGTACATTCTGTGATTAAAAAAATAATGTACTATAATAATAGCTAACCAACATGACTTCATGTTTATTTATCTGATTCCTGCTTCCTGATTCATTCCGTGTCCTTACTTTTCCCGCTTTATTGCTAATACATGCTAGCATCGCTGTTCCCAATAATGACAGTAGGAGGGGCTTTCTCTGGCAGGACTGTCCCCTTCCCCCAACATTAAGGAATCCTGTCGACTTGATTCCTAGTCAAGGGGATATCACTGTGACAGTACTGCTTTCCACAGTGGGCCAGTTGCAGGCGTGGGTGGTGGCTCATAGGTGGTTACTGGTCTAACTGCAGCTGACTCCCACCCGATAGAACACCATGACCTCGGCCTGTTCACACAGGAAATGGGAGCGCTGACAAGCTCCATCCCCGCCGCGATCTCCAGCAGTCCGACCTGTAATGCATCTACAGGACGCTCCCCACCTGTAGCAGAGTGAGCCTGATGGACAACTCAGAGGCTAATGAATACAGCCCTGATAGTGGCAATTCCGGTTGCTTTGTGGATTGTAAAGAAGTACAGACAGGGCACAGAAGTACAGATAGAATACACCAGACAGAGAAGGAGATGGGAGAGAAACTGAGTTTGAGTTACATGTAAGCCCTTGTGGCTCAGACATTTTATGGCTACAGCGGTGCCACAGGTTGTGTAAAAAGCTCCAGTTGTAGTTCAATGTTTAGTGAAGATTTTTTTTTCCCTTAATTTGCTCCAAATTTCAAATTAGGCAAAAAGAGCAAAATTCAAAAAGAGCTAAATTCAATTCCCTCACATCCACAAAGATTTTCTATCTAAAAAAAAAAGGTAACCAGCCTCTACTCTTCAAGGATGCACTAGAACCTTTCTGTGACCCTAGAAGAAGTGGAAGAAACGAACCTTTCTGTGACCCTAGAGGAAGTGGAAGTAACTCTCTCTACCTCCTCTCTGTAAGATGGGAAATCAGGTTTTCCATTTTTTATGGGAACATAAAGCTCTGGCACATGCAGATCAGAGGACTAGACTATCTATACTTGTTCAAACTATAAATGGACAACCTAGTGAATTGTTACCTTATGCTTGATATATACCCATATAGGTAAAATGAACAGAACAGGATTCGTAGTTCAAGTTATCACCAATCCTCAGGAATAAATTGCCTCGAACACTGTCATACACACAAAGGCAATTAATAGACTTATTTATTTATTTATTTTAAAGCCTACAGCACCCAGTATTCCCAAGAAGTCTTCCATCCAAGTACTAACCAAGCCTGACCCTGCTTAGCTTCTGAAACCTTATTTATTTTTATTTTTATTTATTTAGTTATTTTAGAGACAGGGTCTCCCTATGTCATCCAGGCTGGAGTGGCCTGATTATGTAACCTTGAACTCCTGGGCTCAAGCGATCCTCCCTGGGCTCAAGCCTCCTAAGTAGCTGGGACTACACATGCATGCCACCATGCCTGGCCCTTATTTATTTTCAAACTTACCCTCAAACAGTGGCTATTCATTGAGCATAATAAACACTTTACATACATCATCTCATGTTAGTTTCATCACGATGCTAGGAAGGAGGTATCCTTAGCACTGTTTTACAGGTAAGGTGACAGATACAGGGAATCAAGTGACTTTCCCAAGGCAGCAGAGCTAAGCTCTGAACCCACATCTCTCAGAAGCCCATGCTGTCAACCAACGTCCTCTACCCTCCTATCAGAGGCCTAATCAAATATAGATTCTTTATTCACTGTATTTAATTTTCAACAATACATTTTTGATCAGGGAGACAGTGCCTAGAAGACCTTGCATGCTACAAGGCCATCAATGCTAAGCGAATGCTTCCCATTTTTGGAGGCTGCACTATGTTGAAGAACAAATGGTATGATCAAGAAACAGCTTGGTATTGAGTGCAAGCCATAGGAAACATTCTGAACATTTTACTGACTGCTTGTCAAAAGCATATTTAAAAACCAAAGATTCAACTTTCCTGTCACCTAGCCATGATGAAGCATTGCAAAGACATTTTCCTGTAACACCTAAGGGAAGTTATTCTCCTGGGAAATTAAGTTATTTAACACTGGCTGAATAAAGATAAATTTGTCAAATTTAGACTTACATCAGGGAAGGGCAGACACGTGCCTCCTGGAAATCAGCGGTGGAGAGCATAAAACCTGTGCACTGGGTACCCATACACCTTTGCATTTTGATTTTGCAACATTTTGTGCTCCATTTAACAACTTGACTGCATTACAATCTATGTTACGAGGATTTGCGCTCCTGTCTTTTAGCTGGTAAAATGAATGCATTCATGAGCTTCAGGAGCACAAACAGGAAATCAATTTATACTGAGAGGCAACTAAAGATTAGAAAAAAAAATTCGGGTGTCAGGAGAGAAATTGACATGTGGGAAGCAAATAAGAACAGGATTTCAAGGAAGACAGAAAGAATAACAGCATGTAGAATAAAGGTTAATAAGCAAGCTGAATGGGTCTTAGCTTTTAAAACTGTGGATTGGTGAAGTTCTGGATTGACTGATAATTAAGGGATTGGATTGGATTCCCAGCTTTATCTCTGATGTATGTGACTTTGAGAAACACAATTATTCTGTGCCTCAATTTCTTTATCTGTAAAATAGAGTCATTGAACTGCCTACTCAACTCTCCTTGTAGTTATAAAGATCACCAAGATAAGGGTTACAAAACGCTGTGAAGAAATGTACTCCACAGACGCGGGGTACACCTCTTATTGTAAGCCACACTGCATTTTACTTCCAGTTTCTAAAGCAAATTCTAAGACAAATTCTCAGGTACTCATCAAAGTTCTGTGTCCTACATGATTACTTCCCCATTTTCTTTTTAAAATTCTTATTTGGAACACATAAGAAATCAAAAGTCTATTAGTTACTCCAAGGTTTATATATGAAGTCCAAACCAGAATACATATCTATATTTAGTGTCTTAAATTTCAGATTTATTTAAAAGTATATGGGCTGTGAAAATAGAAAATTGGATATTTTATCTTGCGGAGCACAATTTTTTTTTTATAAAGTTCAGTCATTGTTATAATTTGCAATGTACTACACTGGGGCCTTTGCAAGGAAGCTGAGCTGTGTCACAGAATCAGCTCAGTGGAGGTGATTATGCAGGTGAACATGGAGATGAAATCTGCTCCCTGACCTCAACCAGCCAAGGTGCTGCAGCCTGGAATAGAGCCTCTCATCCTTTGGGGTGAGCCATGTGAATCTAGGAATTTAGTACTTTTCAGCAGATCTTACTGAAGAGTGCATCCAGCCATAAGAAATACTTGACAGTACAATAAATATATTTGCCTTTGCTGTTTTTTATTTTTAAAATTATAAAAAATAACTTTAAAGATTTATTTAAATTTTTAAATGAGGGCATTGCTTAAAAAAGGATAAGAAAATTTAATTCATTATTGTAGGAAAACAAGGAGGATTGTTAGTATCTTGTCATGTTATCTTAGCATAAGAGTTTTACAGGACGATTCAAGTCAAATTCAAGTTCTTTTTGGAGTTGTAAAGACTGCCCCCAAAATCACAGAAGCATGGAAATGAGGGTTTCTTCTCATGGATGCTATACAGGGCTTAGCTATGGACTTAATGTTCTAAGGGCACAATAGTCCCTGGGTCAATTGTAAAATAGCGTGAGATGGAAATTTACCAGGGCAGCTGTTTAGACACTAACTGCTGCCATCTTGAAAGGCCCCTGGACTTATTCTGAAGATATCATCCAGATCAACTGTAGGGAAGAGGCCCTGGGCTGCTTGGAAAGAGGATGGAATGGCGGATCTGTGGAATAGAATTTCAGTTCGGGCATTCCTTTACTACCCATCCTTCATCCTGGTGTGTAGCAATGCACCCGGCCCAACTGTGTCTCGCCAAGACAGCTCAGGTCCAGTTAAGCTCCACAGACCAGGGAGGGAGGAAACTTGGGCCTGCCTTTTAAAGAGCTCTCTTTCAGTTGAAAGAGGATAGATTAGTCATGACTGCAAAATAGAAGGCATGCTGTGAAACAGAGGAAGTCACCCAGGATCAAGTGAAGGTTACCAGGCTGAGTCAGAAACACAGAGGACGAGAATCAGAGAAAGGAGAAAGCCACGACGAGCATCACTCACCAATACTACAGACGAGCATCACTCACCAATACTACAGGATGCCTGAGTGACAGCACCGCTCCTAGCCCAAGACTGCACCTAGCAACACTTCCTTCTTCAACAATAAATTGAATAAAGACTTCTGAGCACCTACTGTGTGTCAAGCCCTGTGTTAGACAGTGGAGATACTGCGGGAACATGTTATTTCTGTCGCTTACTATCCAATCCACCTTTTCTTCTGGTAATAGCTTCTTGCATTTCTTTATGGACTCACTCCCTGCTTAGTCCACAAGGCTTAGGTGGGTTCCACCCACCCCTAGCTCCAGGGGGCAATCTGGCTCATGGCTGGCCAATCACCGTGCTGAATTCCCCTAGCTAGTGATTGGTTTAGAGGGGACTGAGTCAATCAGGTTCCTCCAATTGGAATGAACCCAGGACTTACACAGGCAGTACTAGGAAGATATTTTTCTCCCCAGGTTACTTACAGAAAGGGTGAAGTGATCCTGGAATTGCCGGGAGCCACCACATAGCACTTAAAATAAAACCCACACTGTGGGAAGCAGAACTAAGATGGAGAAAAATGGAATTCTGAAGCTATTATTAGAGCTGCTAGATCCAGGCTAGATCAATCTGGCCCTAGCCCGGAACTCTTCAATTATAGATTCTCAAAGACGTCAACCATAGATCAAGAGTTCAGAGCCAGGGATTTCCTCCTCCCCACCACCCCTCCTGGGATTAAGCCAGTTTTTTTTTTCCTTTCTTTTTCTTTCTTTTTGTTTAACAGATGTCAGGCAAGAATGGATTAAGCCAGTTTGAATGAGTTTTTATGTCTTTTGCCATCAACACTGAGTTTTGATACAGAGACAGGTGAAAAGACAGCATTCCTGATGCTGAGGCGGCCGACATGTCAACGGCAGAGGATGCAGCGGTGTGGTAAGTGCAAATGTAGAGCTGGGTTCTGAGTGTGATGGGGGTAGAGCAGAGAGAGAGAGAGAGAGAGAGAGAGAGAGAGAGACTGATTCTGTCCGGGGGAGTAAGTTCCCTCAGCCCAGGGAGGGTAACAGTTGGTGACTAGCCTACACTCCTACTGCCCATAAGACATACACAATCTCTCTTCCTCACATGCCTCAAGCTAATTAGTTCTAGGAGGATCCAGTGGTCTGGAAAAAAAATCTGGCAACTCCTTTTCTTCTCCAATTTCCCCTGGTCTGTGCATTTCCATTAACTGGCGGATATTGCTGAAGGCCGCACAGTCTTAGTCAAAGACTGAGCAAGTGAAAATGGCAAGGGAAAATGTTTTTCTCTCTTTAGAGAAGCAGTAATTGGCATTAAGCCCCCTCCACAGCAAAAACAGGTCATGTAAATGACAGAAATAGCAAACGCAAATATACTTATTGCATTGTCAAGTATTTCTTATGGCTGGATGCACTCTTCAGTAAGATCTGCTGAAAAGTACTAAATTCCTAGATTCACATGGCTCCCCGCAAAGGGCGAGGGCTCTATTCCAGGCTGCAGCACCTTCACTGGCTGAGGTCAGCTAGCAGGTTTCATCTCCATGTTCACTTGCGTAGTCACCTCCACTGAGCTGATTCTGTGACACAGCTCAGCTTCCTTGCAAAGGCCTCAGTACAGTGGAAGCTCCATGAGGGCAAAGATCTTGTCTTTCATTCACTGCTGCACCCTGGTGCCTAGACAATGCCTGGCATACAGTAGATACACAATAAATACTTAGGAAGCACCATATAAAAAAATCCAAAGCTCCAACTGCCTTCCCTTCCCCAATCTTCCCTAGGGCTCTGTCTGGATTTCTGAAAATATGAAGAGGCTGATAGCAAATCCCCTTACCAGATAATAGGGCTGTCCCTCACCCTCCTAGCCTTGGCTACCCACATAAGCATCCAGAGACTTAAACAGCGCTGAAGGTGGAGGGAGATATTTTTGATGACTCAAAGGAGATTAGACTGGGCAGGTGAAAAAGGCAAGTTGACTTTCTGGTGCACCTTTTGCTAGAGCTGAAAAACATTCCAAAAGTTTAATTTCCAGCTGGATATTCTGCTGCATTGTATATTATTAAGAAACTGCTTTAAAGTCTTAGGAATTGAGATCTCCAAAAAATACTAGCTTAGACAAGATAATTTTGTTTTTATCCCACACGACGAGATGTCTGGGTGTAGATGGCCAAGGGCAGGTAAGATGGCACCCCAGTGGTGTCAATATCCAGCCTCTGTCTTTCTTCTCTGCCATCCTTAGCATGTGGCTCCCCATTTTCATAAGATGGCTGTTGGAGCTAATAACACCACATCCAAGTCGGAACAGGAGGGCAAATGAGTGCTTGCCAGCTGAGTAGACCCCTTTAAAGAGCTTTCCCAGAAGCCCCATCCAAAATCTTCCATTTCATCTCCTTGGACTTCCAGTCTGCAAGGGAATATGGAAATAGAGTATATATTTAAAGCATGACATATTTACACCTCCCAAATACAGAAGTTAGTGAAGATGAAAATGGATTTCAGGTAGACAGTTAGCAGCTTCTATCCAATTATTGTATCATTCAAGTTGAATAAATGAAGATAACAGAATTCATCCCATAAATTTCCAGAGAAATTGTTGGGAAGATTGAAAGAACAGACTCAATGAGGCTATGCTTCAAGGAACAACTTCCCAGAACCACACTGCAGGACTGGCTGCTTCTGGGCCCGCCACCGTGCTGCCTCTGTACCAGTCAGGAAGCTGCTGGTCTTAGAATAACCAGGTGTCTCCACCACTGTGCTTGCCAGAAAAACCTATCTCCCTGTGCATGGCTTTCTTCTCATGTGGCTTCATTCCTCCTTCCAAGTTTGTCAAGGAGGGTCTCAGAATTACTCTCCCAAGAGGAAACCCAGCTTCATGGGAGTCTGGAAAATGTAATTTTTAGCTTTCAAGCCTCTATTATCCAGAAAGTGGATAGAATGAATGTCAAGTAAATCAATCTGCAACATTTTAACCTGATCATATAATCCACGAATTTGTCATTTTCAGTAACTACATATTCATTTCTTTATAAACTTATTCATTCATTTACTTAAACATTTATTTATTTATTTATTTACTTTTTGAGATGGAGTCTCGCTCTGTCACCTTGGGCTAGAGTGCTGTGGCATCAGCCTAACTCACAGCAACCTCAAACTCCTGGGCTCAGGCGATTCTCCTGCCTCAGCCTCCCCAGTAGCTGGGACTACAGGTGTATGCCACCACGCCCAGATAATTTTTCTATTTTTAGTACAGACGGGGTCTCACTCTTGCTCAGCCTGGTCACGAACTCCTGAGCTCAAGCGATCTTCCCATCTCCGCCTCCCAGAGTGCTAAGATTACAGGCGTGAACTACCGTGCCTGGCCAATTTACTTAAACATTCATCAAGCTCATGCTTTGTGTTAGGCAGCATCCTAGGTGCTAAGCATAAAATATTAACACATTAACTGCCATGTGAGTTGTATTTAACTCACACTAGTTTTGAGTCCAGGGCTTCTTGAAGCATATATAACTCACATGTCTCTTTACCTTGGAAACCGCATGGTGCACAGGCAACTCATGCTGCCATGCTGTAGCACACATGTTAAGTGATGGGTGGTCCCCTGGGCAAAACCCTGCAGTTGGTTTGTGAAAATCTTACTTGTTGATGTTCTTATTGTTACAGTTAATATTGACCATTTAATTCTAAAAATGTGGATTAAATGAATAGAGGTCAATAAATTTCATTTTTCTATCTATGTTTACCTTTAAATTACACTTAAGCCTGACTAGAAAAACACTTTACCCTTATGAACTATTATTCAAGTTTTCACATTACTTTTTACATTACTCATTTTCAAGTTTTTATATTACCTTTTTATTGAAAAAACACAGGAAACAATAGAAAAATAACAATTTTTTTCATTAAATTAGAAAGGATAGTTTTGTTTTCAAAGTTTTTATTCTATTTTTGTAATAAAACACCATGTCCTGAAGGAAAAAATTTTTTATTCTAATGTGGCAGTCAGTGTATTAATAATGTAAGGAGAGGCCAGGAAGATGATGGCCAATATTGAAGCAGATTGTGGAGTACTGGATGGCGCTAGCAGCCACTTCTCATGGTCAATGCATTATTTCCATGGACAATTGCAGTCTCCATGTTGTCAGCTCTCCCCACAAGTCAGGAGAAGCCAGAATCTGAACTTTAGTGCAAACTCTTCACATTCTTAAAGTCAATGATGTTTACTGATGTTTAACACTAGCTGGACAATAGAATAGTCAAGGATCCTTTATAAAATACTGATGCCTATCCCCATCTAATCATGAAAAAAACATCAAACAAATCCCAAGTGATAGACATTCTACAAATACCTGACCAGTACTCCCCAGGGCTGTCAAGATTATCAAAACCAAGATAAATCTGAGAAATTGTGGTGACTAAGAAGAGCCTAAGGGGACACACAAACTAAACGTAATGTGGTGTCCTGGATGGGATCCTGGAACAGAAAAAATCATCAGAGAAAAACTGAGGAAGTCTGAATAAAGTATGCCATTAGTTAATAATAATGTAGCAGTTTTGGTCCATTAATTGTGGCAGATGTACCATACTAATGTAGGATGTTAATAAGAAGGGAAACTGGGTATGGGGGTATATGGAAACACTTTGTACTATCTTTGCAATAATTCTATAAATTTAAAATTGTTCCAAAGTTAAAGCCTTATTAAAAACAAATACTGATGTCTACGACCCTTCCCAGACAAATTAAAGCAGAATTGCTAAGGGGGTGGGTCTCAGACACTGACATTTTTTGAAAGCTTTCCAGGTGGTTCTAATATGCAGTTGGAGTTGAGAATCAGTGCTTTACATTTGGCAACCAATTTATATATTTTAAAAACACTGGGATGGTAAAACAAAACATCTGTGGGGCCATATGCAGCCTGTCACCACCAGTTTGGGAATTCTGCTCTATGCTTTCAAGAAAATTGTAGTATAGTTAGGGAGGAACTCATATAATCAAATACAGGGGCAATGGCTGAAATTTGTACAGCATATGAGACCCCAAGAAGCAGTGGTGGTTCCAGCGGGAAGGGAAAAGGTGGTGGTGGTCAGCACGATTGATATATTTGTGAAACACCTCTTGACGTGTATTCCCATTGCTCACCTATTTTCTTTCCTTGCACTGTGTCTGCTATTATTATTCCATGGAAGTGGGATGGGGGAAGCAAATACAATCTGGTGAAAGAGGAGAAATGATCAGCCTTGCTTCTCAGAGTCATCCCTGACCAGCCTGGTTGGCCTCACCTGGGAACTTGTTAGAAATGCAGACTCTCGGGCCTCATTCCACAACTATTGAATTGGAATTTGCATTTTAATAGGATCCCCAGGTGATTTATATTCACCGATGTAGGGAAACTTGTCTCACTCTGTTGCCCTGAGTAGAGTGCCCTGACGTCAGCCTAGCTCACTGCAACCTCAAACTCCTGGGCTCAATCAATCCTCCTGCTTCAGCCTCCTATGTACCTGGGACTACAGCTGTGCACCACCAGGCTTGGCTAATTTTTCTGTTTTTAATAGAGATGGGATTTTGCTCTTGCTCAGGCTGGTCTCGAACTCCTGAGCTCAAGTGATCCTCCCACCTCAGCCTCCCAGAGTGCTAGGATTACAGGCGTGAGCCACTTCGCCTGGCCAGGGAAACTCTCATACATCAGGAAGGGAGATTAGAAACCCATTCCAGTGCTAAGAGAAGGTGTGGAGGAGGGAGGAGGAGAAGGGCAAGTGTTTAGGTGGGAATGTTGGACTCCCTCTTAAGGACTGGGGGAAGGTGTAGGAACACCCAGGTATTAATAGTTTTGTGGTAACCAAGAACATTGGGGCATATTCTGTGCTTCTCTGGGCATTAATTGGGAAACAGTTCATCAGGTCATCACATCTAATATGACACAGGAACAGTAGAATAGCATCAGCAGAAGGCAGGCCCAAATAGATGGGTGCGAGACAGTGCGCCAATTGCCCGTAGCCTGCACATGGCACTGAGGACAACCAGAAGAAGCTCCGTAAGCCTCGCTACAGAGCTGTTAAAGGCTCAGAAGGCCAGGGGGCCAGAAAACCCTCTGGGCTCAGAATGAAGAGGCTTGAGAAAATGGGGCTTTCAACCGGGGATGTCAGAGGTCATGGATTTCTGCAGCTGGTATCATCACAATGTCTAAAAAAAACCCAAGCTGGACAAGCCATATCTCAGCAGCTGCCAGTTCAGGATATTCAAAAACCTGATAAGGCAAGTGACATCTCAGCAAAGCCAGCGAGGAAACTGAAGCATGTCACCTCACTGAAATGAAGATACGTGTTTTCCTGCATACAGATGCCATCTTGGCAAGTGTTGGGGGTGCGTGAGTTCCTTCGAAAGGGAAGAAATTGTCTGATGAAGAGTTGGAGCTTATAGTCTCATGAGAAGTTGGAACCTTCCCCAGCTTCCTGAAAGTAACAATTTTAAACCTAAAGAGACCGAATTACCTTTAATTGACAAGATGGGGCTGTCCCACTCCACCGCCCCTATCATTAACATCAATAATATAATATATATAGAGAAAAAGAAATAAAATCCTATTTTTGCATATCTGAGTGGACATGCATGTCTTTCAACCCTGCTACATTAGGAAGGATTTATGAAGACTTGAAGCTCGACTCGAGTTAAGGTTAAAATATGAGGAGCATTTGTCAGGAGGACGAGAAGGCCAGGGAGGGCATTCTGCGCAAGGCATAGGATTTAAATAGTGCAATGGACTCACTGAACTGAAAATAGTCCAGATAGTTGGAGAGTAGGGTGTGTGCTGGTGAAGAAACAAACTGGTAGATTGGGCCAGGTCTTGGAGGACTTTGGATGCCATGCTGTTTGAATTTCATTTTTATGAGCAATTGTGGAGAGGGGGATGGGCATTGTGGGATTTTAAGTAGAATTGAGTTTCAGGTTTAGCACTCTGGCACCACCGTGGAAAATGAGTTGGAGGAGGATGACGCTGAGGACAGAGACCAGTTGGAAGCTAATAGATGGGGAAGGGCTGGAATAAAGTAAAGGAAGAAGTCTTAGGTTTTTCTGTTGGGTTACTGTGTGGATGGTCCTGTCATTCACTGAGACACAGCAAGAAAGAGAAAGGAGAGACTTCACGTGACATTTACCATAATACGCTTAGGGATCCAGTTACTGTTGAGCATTTGGGCTGTTTCTAATATCTTGCTATTAAAGTGCTGCCATGAACATTCTTGTATAAATTAATTTTAAAGTTTGGAGTTTTGGGGGGAATGAGATTATATATGTAAATCATTATTATTTTGTCAACATGCAAAACAATTTTATAATACTTTCAAATATGTCTGATTGTTTACCGGAAAGGCACACCACTTTATAGCTTACCAACTATTGTTAGTACACTTAATCTGTAGACAGTCCCAACATGTCAGATTTTTATAGGATAAATCAATTTTTAGCTTGTTAAAATGGTAAACCGAAGCACAATAACATTTTAAAGAGTTTTTTTAAGAAAATAGTAGTTCATGAATTGGGAAGCACCAAACCAAAAGATGTTTTGGTTTCCATTGAAGAAGTGTTAAGAACAGGCTCACGCCTGTAATCCTAGCGCTCTGAGAGGCCAAGGCAGGAGGATGGCTTGAGGTCGGGAGTTTGAGACCAGTCTGAGCAAGAGTGAGACCTCCCATCTCTACTAAAAATAGAAAGAAAAAAAAATTAGCCAGTCAACTAAAAATAGAAACAAAAAATTAGCCAGGCATGGTGGTGCGCACCTGTAGACCCAGCTATTCGGGAGGCTGAGGCAGAAGGATCGCTCGAGCCCAGGACTTTGAGGTTACCATGAGCTAGGCCGACGCCACGGCCCTCGCTCTAGCCTGGGTAACAAAGCAAGACTCTGTCTCAGAGAAAGAATAGGCTTTTATGAAGTTAATTAGGAAGTAATACAAGGAAAATATTTGATTGGTTAGTTATAAAGTTGCCTTAGTCTATCCTTCTGGAAAGTCCCTAGTTATAGAATTATAATTTTGTTGGCCACTTGATTTGTTGAGCTTAAATTCAGTTTTTCTTTAATATAAGTATTTACAAGAAATGGCTCAAGTTAAGTTTGGCTTACGTTAGCTGATGGAGCAAAGTTAAGGTCACTCATGAGGCCTAATTGGCTTTATCTGCTCAGGGATTCTTCAGGACTGGGCTCCATTTTAGTTCACTTCAACAAGCTAGCCTAATAGGTGGGTCCTAGGGTTATTTAAATTTTGATTTCCATAATTGATGATAAGCCTATGAATTTTGTATGTATTGTTTTGCTACATTTTCTTATGCTATATTTTCTCAAGATATCGCCTTTGATATCTTATCTTTGATTGACAACAGTTACTGTCAACCCTCCATTGCTGAAAAATTCTCTTATACCTCCTAGTTTTTAAAATAAGTATTATTTCATTGTATGATATAAGGTAGTAATTCACGTAATTCTTGATATAGATATCTAGTTATCCCAATAATATTAATTAAATAGTGGCTCCTTTCCCAATTTGTACTCTTTTCTTGGTTTTCATCATTTGCTGGTTTCTAGATCAAACATCTTCTTCATTTCATTGGTTGTTTTTTATGGTATGTCACTAATATATAGAAGACAATTAAAATATGTGAATCTTCCTTATAATCTGCTTTTTTGTGAAACTCACTTATAATATTTTGTAAAAAGTGATATATTATTTTGTCCTTCTATATTTGCATCTCTTTGATTTTATTTTAAATATTGATAGACAAAAAATAATGATGAACACCTTTTCTAGTACAATATTTAGTAGGATTAATGACAAAGGGAACTTTGACATTTCTGATGTTCTAATATTCTGTGCTAAGTGTGATAGTTGCTATCAGTTTTAAATATATACTCTTTATCATATTAAGAAAGAAGTTTTTGTTGGTTTTTGGAACTGAGGAAAAAAATAAAGAAAAAAGATAAAAAAAGGAAGAAGAACTCCTGGAGTTTTAATCAAGAAAATATTTTGGATTTAATCAAATACTTTGCACCCACTCATTTAATTATATGATTTTTACTCTGTC
Source organism: Propithecus coquereli (assembly GCF_000956105.1). Taxonomy (NCBI): domain Eukaryota; kingdom Metazoa; phylum Chordata; class Mammalia; order Primates; family Indriidae; genus Propithecus; species Propithecus coquereli. The sequence continues at coordinate 6,997,048 of NW_012137303.1, forward strand.
TCATTAATATGATGAATCATCTTGATAACGTTTCATGTGTTATATTAACCTTGCATTCCTGGAATAAACCTTACTTGGTCATCAGTGATTATTTGTTTTTAGGTGCGTGGAATGATTTCATTTTCATATAACTCTTTTTTTTCCTCCCTTCCTTCTTCCCTCCTTCATGTCCCCTTTTCCTCCATTCCCCCTTTCTTCCTTTGCATCTGTGCTGATAATTTTCTTTTTTTATATTGGTCTTAGCTTCAGGAAACAAATCCGTATTTAACTTATAAAATCAGTTGAGGAACAGATTGTCTTTTTCAATTTTTTTAAGCAATCGATGTGTTATTTGTTACTTGAAATTATTTGTTATTTGAAAGATCTGCAGATTCAGCAGGGCCAAGGGCTTCTCTCCTCCTTTCTTTTATTTCTTTTTTCTTTCTTTCTTTCTTTGGTCTTGCTCTGTCATTCAGGCTAGAGTGCTGGGACTATAGGCGCATGCCACCACACCAGGCTAATTTCTATTTCTTTCTGTAAGCTTACCCCCACCCCACTGCTATATATGTCTATTATAATAAATCATCTGTTAATTTTTCACTCAAGGGTATAATAACCAAGGTAATTGGTGCCTATAGAACACTTTTTAAAGAAGTTCTTAGAAAATCTCATGAGATGTTCTTTGGGAAGCTGCTTGAATGGGAATGAAGTCTGTTTTTCTGCTCGTTTTGTTAGCTTTTGTATTTTATATTTTTGAAAACTCTTGCATTTCATTTTGGTTATCGAGTGTGGGTTTTTTTGTTTGTTTGTTTTTGTTGTTTGTTTTTTTTAGAGACAGGGTCTTGTTCCCGTCGCCTGGGCTAGAGTGCAGTGGCATCATCATAGCTCACAGCAACCTCAAACTCCTGGGCTTGAGAGCTCCTCCTGCCTCAGCCTCTGGAGTAGCTGGGACTACAGGTGTGTGCCACCATGCCCCGCTAATTTTTCTGTTTTTGTACAGATGGGGTCTTGCTTTCGCTCAGGCTGGTCTCAAACTCTCAGTCTCCCAGAGTGCTAGGATTACAGGCATGAGCCACCACACCCTGCCTCAAGTGTTTTAACATACAATTGAAAATAATATCTCTCTATTTCAGTGAAATAAAAAAATTGTAGTTTGAATTATAATAGTTTTTCTTATATTGAATATTAATAATTTGGGTTTTCCTTTTATTTCAGTAATTAAGACTTTTAAAAATTGTCAGAGAGCCTCCTGTTAATGACTCCACAGTTTTCCCACTTTATTTATGCTTGCTTTATTAGTTCTCCTTTTCTTACTTTGTCTTGATGCCTTTCTTCCTTTTTAAAAAACAGGTAATTTAGAAAAGTTATAAAATAAGAAAAATTGTGGCTCAGTGCCACAACCCTAAGACAACCATGGTTATTTTGATACATTTACTTGTATATATTTATATAATTATGTGTAAGCCATATGCACTTTATATATTGTTGACCATATGTGTCCATTATGTAATATGAATATATTTTTTAGAATATATTGGGACTATGTTGTAGATTTCTTCTCTGATGTAGGTTATTATTTAAGAGATTAGTTAAAAATTTTAATGAATTTTGATATTGTTCTTTATTTCAAATTGCATCCTTTTTTATTTTGGTCATATGGTACATAGAATCTGTCTCTTTTTTTCTTCATATGAAGAAGTTTTTTGTGCCCTACTAGATTGATATTTTTGATGACCCATTCACTGGAAAAAATATATTAACTTCTGCTATGATTCCACATGTCTGTTAATTCTACCTAATTTTTTTTTTTACCTTTTTTTTTTTTTATTTTATGTTGCAGACCGCGAGGCCACAGGGCCTCGGGAGGCCCCACTGCCCTTACCTAATTTATTAGACTAATCAACTCCACACTTTCTTCATCAAATCTAGATACTCCTGATTTGTCATGTGGAACACTGACATTTCAAATTATAATTCTGTTTCTGCCTATTTTTTCCTTTTATGATGTTCTGGTGTTCTCAGGCACCTTTTATTGTACCTTTTATCATTACATAATGACTTTATTTCACTTTCAAATCAAATAGTGAGACAGCAACTCATACTTTTTTAAATAATCAAACATGCAGGCTATACCACCTCTTCCTTGGTATTTTCCCCAAATGCGTTCCTTGGCATTAGTTTTCCGGAGCTGCTGCAGCACCGAAGTGCCACAGCCTGGGTCGCTTAAGCAGAAGAAATGTGTTGCCTCACTGTTGTGGAGGCTTGAAGTCCAAAAGGGAGGTGTGGGCAGGGTTGGTTCCTTCTGCAGGCTGAGAGGGAAGGATCCTTGGCTCATAGGTGCCCGTCTTCTCCCTGCTTCTCTTCACACCGTCTTCCTTCTGTGCATCTGTGTCCAATTTCCCCTCCTTATAAGGGCACCAGTCTTATTGGTATAGGACCCACCCTAATGACCTCATTTGAACTTGATCACTTCAGTAAAGATCCTGTTTCCAAGTAAGGTCTTATTCTGAGGTACTGGGGGTCAAGACTTCAACATATGAATTTTGAGGGGTCACAGTTCAACTCATAACAGTATATTAATAATTAACTTGAAGGAATTTTGGAGTCATACGTTTGGGACACATCAGTTCAAAAATATTTAAATGGATTTTTTTTTTCCAGGACGTCTTGGATCCTGAACAGGCTAAAGTGCTCTGTGGCTGTGCAACAATTCTCAGGGATCTCTTTGGAAGAGCATTTTATTGGATGCGGGGGCAGCAGATGATCCATGGAAACTGCTGCCTTCACGTTTGGGTTGCTTATCTCTTTAGGTTTTAAGTATTATATAAATTTAAAAAGTTAAACATCTAGTATATGATGTTTTGGGGGGATATTCAATCCAGTTCCGTTCAATTCAGCAAATCTTCATTAAGCACCCAATAATTGGGTCCAGTAACTGATCTAGTCTTTTTTTGGCATCTCTTTGTAATATTTATCCTTATTTTTGCTATTCTTTCTTTCTTCTTTCATAGAGTTTTAAATGTGTGCTTTAAATTCATAATTTCCCTTTGAGATGATGATGATCTTACCTAATTTGCTTACTTTTCTAACATTTTTAAACATTAATTATTTAAACACAGTGTTTACTATAACACTTACTCCTGTAGGTTTCTCATATGAACTGGTGAACTTTCTCCCCTACTGGGGGTGAGGAGGAATCAAAAGGTTTTCTGAGAAGCTCCCTCAGGGGCAGAGGCACAGGCTGTGCCTTTCCACCAGCAATATGTGTGTGTATGTGTGTGTGTGTGTGTGTGTGTGTGTGTGTGTGTGTGTGTGAGTGAGAGAGAGAGAGAGAGGGAGAGAGAGAGAGAGAGGTGTGTAGACAAACATCACTTCCAAGATCAGATAGGGTGTGTGTCACCTCCATTTCATGTGATATTCTGCCCAGTCTGATTTATAGCTAAGCTA